>NC_092359.1:13839397-13858481 GCF_030848805.1 Temnothorax longispinosus | reverse complement strand
GGATTGAAGAGGAATAGGTCTATAAAAATTATATGTAACATAATGTATGAATGTATGTAAATCATTATTGTAAATTGGATGTACAGGGTTGGGTACGTCCCTATAAAACGCCCTTTTAGACCCCTTGGGGTAATAAAGTATCATTTCTATCTATCTATCTATTATTAAAAAATATATTTAATTATATTCCTCATTTTATATCTAAAAACAATGTCACTCAATTGGACAATAAGTTTTACTAGAACAAAAATATTTGTTAAAATATGATCTAATCTAAAACGTCGCTTAAGTGCCTATCTACAATAAATGTTTTAAGCCCTAAGCCCTAAAAATTGACCAATCACAGTTAATTATTCTCTTCAAATTCAATTGTGATTGAACAAATTCTTAAGGCTTAGGGCTTAAAATACCTATTGTACCTGAATGGCACATGTAGAGTCCGACTGGAGGATGCCACTTCAGGGCCCTTCAGCGCACGAAGGGGAGTGCGACAGGGCTGCATCTTATCACCGAAGCTTTTCAACCTTTACGGCGAATATATCATGCGCAAAGTGCTGGAGGACTGAACGGGGGGTGTCCGGATAACTGGGAAGAAGATCAGTAATCTCAGGTTCGCGGATGACACCACGATTTTGGGTGAAAGCGAGCTGGCGGAGCTGCTTCGTAGGGTAGAGGTCGAGAGTATGCAACTGGGACTCCACATAAACAGAAGCAAGACCAAACTAATGTTCATCGATCGTGCCGGGACCCTGCAGCGCACACACGAGCTCCGTGATTTGGAGGTGGTTTCGGACTTCGTATACCTGGGCTCCGTAATCAGCGATGATGGAAGCTGCGACAGGGAAGTAAGCCGCCGCAGCCAAATGGCAAAGGATGCTATGAGGCGGCTCGGCAAAATCTGGAGAAATCGTGGCATGAGCAGGAAGACCAAGGTCCGACTAGTCCAGTCCCTGGTTTTCTCAGTGTTCCTGTATGCTGCTGAGACATGGACACTGAAAGCAAGATTGAGGAGCAGAATAGATGCATTCGAAATGTGGTGCTGGCGGAAAATGCTGGGTGTGCCTTGGACGGCTCATCGCACAAACGCGTCAATTTTGCAAGAACTTGGAATTCGAACTCGCCTGTCTACGATCTGCCTAAGGCGTATTCTGAGGTTCTTTGGACACATCTCCAGACACGAGCCGGACAACTTGGAGAGACTTATGATCGTTGGTCAGGTCAAGGGGAAAAGAAGCAGAGGCCGATCCCCGACCAGATGGGGCGATGCCGTCAGAAGGACCACACAGGGACCCATCCACGAGGCGACGCGCCGAGCTAAGGACAGGGAATCATGGCGACAGATGGTCCACGATTCATGTGGTCACGATCCTCAGTAATGAGGGACCGACTTAGATGATGATGATCTTTGCTATACGGTTTTGCAACCGTCAAAGATAACTTGAACCTTTTGATCAAAATAGTTATATGACAAGTTGTACAAAATATTAAAAAATATCACGTAATTTATGTGTGTTGAATAAAGCATACCTGTCACGTATAGCTTGTCCAGCGTAGAATATTGAACAGCAGTAGGTAGGAAACCTAGCCAGCAGCTGATCAAAATAATACCAATTTAACAAAACGTCGAAATGCACCTCAGGGACTTGATACTTGCATATACTGAAAGCAGTTTATGTATTATTGTTAATGTTATAATTATTAATACACAGATCATTACAGTAAAATTTTTTAAGGCAGATGATTCTTTTATTCGATTTGTTTATATTAAAAAGTAATACAGATATAAATTATTGTACAATTACAAGAATAAATATTTAATTCATAGATGTTTAAAAAATATAATTAAATTTGTATTTATTGCAAAGTGCAGGCAACGACAAATAGAAAAAGAATTGTATTACATTACAGCTCGTGAAACTATTCTGCTGACGATTTAGAGGTTAAGGGTGCGGACACGTCAGGAGCGGTTTGGAGCGCGCGGTAGACCGTGCACACACAAGCGGCTTATCCCGCGCGAAAGAGCCGCCCGAAAGATCCGTGCACACAAGCGGTGTGGACCGCGCGGTTCCGCCGTGACAGACCGTGCACACAAGCGGTTTGGATCGCGCGGTTCCGCCCGCGGCACAAACCGCTCGTGTGCACGACTGCACGATCCGTCGCGGTGGGCTTGTGTGCACGGATCTTTCGCGCGGCTCTTGCACGCGGGACAAACCGCTCGTATGTGGACGGTCTACCACGCGGCGGAACCGTGCGGTCCAAACCGTTTGTGTGCCCACATCCTAACCCTACGTTGCGGAAACTGCACATCAAATACATTTGCTTTATAAAATATTTCAAAATATCACGTAATTTATATACTAAAATTGTTTTGCTAACTTTATTAAATATTTTAAAAGATGTAAGTTTAGGGAAGAAAAAGGATTACCTTTGATATCAATCACACTTTTCTTCATGGATTGCACGTCGACATGTCACTCACGTACTGCTACCGGAAAAAGATTGGAACAGAAATGACGGATGCAGATGGCGCTGATATACGTACCGTTTTCATATCTTGAGTATAATTGAAGATTATACGCACGCGGAAGACACGATTACGATACCATCTCAGTACTTCGAGTAAAACCTGAGATTTTACGCGCGCGGTAGAAAGGCGTACGTATCGTTTCCGTACCTTGAGTCAAACCTGAGATTATACGCACGCGGAAGACACGATTACGATACCATCTCAGTACTTCGAGTAAAACCTGAGATTTTACGCGCGCGGTAGAAAGGCGTACGTATCGTTTCCGTACCTTGAGTCAAACCTGAAATCATACGCGCGCGAAAAAAACCGAATAATACTGTAAAAGATATTATAGCGTTGATCTCAGTATTTTACGGATGATCACAGTACATTGAATATAACAATGGGATGATACGTATGATATCATGTGCTGTGTGGGTTATAATAGAATAATATACACATTTTATCAATATAATGAGATGTTTATAACTTTTTTTATATTTGTAAAATTTATTTATTTTTTTTCAGGCTTTTACAACACTCGTCAGTAATGCTCTTCAAATAGCAGTAATCAATGGATTCGGCGATTTTATATTGTTCCTGGAAAAGTATTTCGTTACAGCTGCAACCGGAAGCGTCGCATTACTTTTCATGAGACAAGATCCTGAGCTACATTTTTACGCTATTCCGATCTTTATCGTTTGCGTTTTTTTATTTTTCATTGCTCATTGTATAATTTCCGTTTACGAGGTGAGTCAAATACATACATAAACATGATATGTTTGTCGACACATTTTCTTATGTATATATACGAGAATGATTTATTAACTAAGATCTTTTATAATAAATTAATTTGTTATTGTAGACCGTTATCGACACGCTGTTCTTATGTGTATGCGAGGATAAGAATTTAAACGGTGAAAATGGAAAGTGGCGTCAGTCTGCGTTAGCACAAATCGGAGCCTCTAGCAGCAATACAAACGGACAACAGTCTCACGAAATGACACCGATGAACGAATAAATATCTGATACTTTAGACGTACCTTTTTTATACACATTTTTACACACATTTTTTTTAGTATGATAGAATACTTTTGCATTTTATCACTCGTACATCTAATAAGAGTAGATTCCTTTCGACATTTACGCGTGCAATATTTGTATTGCTATACAAATAACTTTACAAAAACCTGTCTTGAAAGTTGTTTTTATAATGCTTAGAGATATTTAAATCATGTAAAGATATGAACGCCTTTTTAATTTAAAATTTCGAGGTCTAACAGCGCCAAGTTTTTTTACAAGAAAAATTTATGTATTTTAATAAAATATTTTTATTTTTTTACTGTTACCTCTGTAATTCTTTGTGATTAAATCTTTTATTCTATTGAAAAATACATATATAAACTTTGTATTTAAATACCTTGTATTCCCTCGTTGGGTTAAATATTTTAATAAAATATTTTTATTTTGTACTGTTACCTCTGTAATTCTTTGTGACCACTAAAAAATACACATGTAAACTTTGTATTTATATATCTTGTATTCCCTTATTAAATTTAAATAAAATTTTTTAATCTTATAAAATTGTTATCATACATTCTTTTTCTAATTGACACAATGTAAAGATTTTTCAAAGTAGTGCAACAATTATTTTTGAGGAAATATATATGTTTTCTCTGTAATTGGCGCTGTAATTTAAAGAGATATAATTTTTTTTCTGTAATTGTAATAGATCACTTGAGGCGCGACTCTTCTTTTTGATAAGGTAACATAATTTTGTAATGTTATTAATAATCAATAAAATACTTTTTTGGTACAGTTATACAAACAACATGAAACAATTATCCGGCAAATTCCGTGATCGGTCAATACCGCCGTTAGATTTAGCTAGTTGGAGTGTTGAATACACCGTTCGCCATTCAAATGGAACTTTAGTAACGCCGCACAGTGGTCCCAAATCCCAAAAACCTGGCCAAAATATAAAGGCGTTTTACAATTTAAATAAAAATTGATATATTAATGGTTTTCGAGGTCGCTGATTACGAATCAAAAGTCAAAATTACAAAAAACAAAATGGCGGATCCAATGGCGGACATGTATATTTAAAAAATATCAGATTTAGCCGAAACTTGGTACATTGGGGTTTTCGAGATTGTGGATTACGAATAAAAAGTCAAAATTACGAAACACAAAATGGCGGGCATATATATTATTTATTTTTACATAAAAAACGTTTATTAATACGTGCACAAAAAAAAATAAAGTTGCTTTAATTAAACGTCGACGTCACGGGCTGCCACAAGCATAAATAGTTAATTCAATTGGATATTATTGGACCAAATATTTAAATTATTAAAACAATTATCTGATGTTTTTTGTTCATTAATATTGATGTTGCATTAATAAATTTTATCTTAATTGCATTGATGCTTTTATTTTTGATCTGCTAGAAAATGATCTGTTACGGGAAGTTAACAGATTATTTTTTCGATCGACTGTTTTTTGGGTAAAATCACCAGAACTATTACTAAAAAGTATCAGGAACTATAGAACTCGACTGCATGTGACAAGAACTCCCTTTTATTTTTGATCTGCTAGAAAATGATATGCCAACTTCACCGACATGCTACTTCTCTATTTATTAAAGTATATATTAAAAAAATGCTTTCTTATATACATTACTAGTTCTTTTTTTATTTTTATCTTCACTCAAATTAAATAAATTGATTACATAATTAAAAATACGTTGTTTCCGCGCACATGTTCTAAGTCACCTTTATTTTCTAAAATGATTGTGTGAATTTTGCGGCAACTTATATTTTTCGAATACATTGTGCTTCTATTTGCGTTGAATTAAGACAACAAACTAACTGTAAGGAATTATTGAGCTGTTGACAAATCATACATACATAATTTATATACTGCGATAAATAAACAAAAAAAAGACAAAGCTAATCATCTATTATTATTACTGTAATCTTATGAACTATATAGTAGGTAATATATGCGGAGTCGCTTCGCGTATTTGGCGCGAGACACTGGCCGTGTCTCTTGATTCTATTACTAGGCGCCACAACATTGTAGTTTGATATTTTGCAAAAAGCAGCTATGAGCAGCTAATTCTTTTTTTATTATTTGCTATGCTTAGTAATCTTTGTTATGAGATAAGAAAGAATGCGTCACACTGCGTCGCACTTTTTATATTGACAATTTTATTCATATCCGTTTTTGAAATTTTTACTGTTTAAAGAATATATTATAAATGTTAATAAGCACAGCATATTGCATTTTCTATTACAATATAGATATATGTTAGAATATCTTATCAAGTTGTCATTCAAAGGAATTAAAAATTATAGAATATTATCATGATATATGGCATATTATCATTGTGGGAGACAGCACGATGTCATAGTTGTAAAATAGTAATGGAACGCGTGCATAAAATTGTCCGACTTTGAGGACGCTGGACGTATTTCAAAGTGCCAATACATATTCATAAAATAATTATTGCATAAATTGGTTTATTAAACATTTAAGATAATATAATTTCATATTTAAATACACTATTAAATATTTGAAAATTTGGCTTTTGGCCAGGTTTGGGATTTGGGATTACTGTGCGCCGCTAAGGTCTCAGAGCTGGATAGAACAAAATCTGATTGATGTCTACGCATTTTTGTTTCTTAATTTCTTTATAATATTGTTAAGTATATTTTTTTCTAATAAAGCTATTGATTAGTTTTTATTACGCATTTAAATTACTCATGAGTAAACAAGAGTAAGTTATATAAGTATTAACAGATTTTGTGTGCGGCTATTGCATGTAATGTTAATGTAAAGAAATAAAATTAACGTAAGTATAGAAAATGTTGTATTAATTGCATTGATATTAATATTAATAATATATAACTAATAATAAATCAAGCAACGCGGAGCGTCGCGACGCCAAGTACATACAGAGATCTAATAGACGACTATCAAATCGCGGCCAAGTAGCTTATCCAGAGTTTTTGGGCCAATCAACTTTCCGAATCAAATATCTCAAAAAAGAAAACAGCGATCGAAAATCTGATAACAGTTTTCTAATAAAACGTTGATACGAGCTTTCAATTGCGATCAGTCTGATTAAGATTGGTGCAGTTAATACTGAGATTTCGAAATTTTACATGTTAAAAATGTCTCAATTTTTTCGTTGAGATTTTAACATTTTCAGCAAGAAGTTCAGATTGCAGTCACACGGACAGACACTCACTCAAAGCCAATTTGTTCCTTAAAACGCATTTATACCGCTCTGGTCAGTGCAATCAGTGCGCAATCATTTACACGCTCACATTCCTTGACACTGATTATTATCTTAGTTATCTCGCTTGTGCGTTATATGCATAATTTAATTGTGTGCCGTGTACGCATATACCGTGGGTACCAAAAGTTCCGGAATGGTCAATTTTATCTCAGAAAGTGTCGATTTATTGGAAATTTCAAATAAAAGTTTCTTCAAAGGAGGCCAATAGATGATTCTATTGTTATTCGATTTTGAGTCTAGGGCCTGTGTTGAGCCCAAGTTCAATTTTTTAAATAGATACTCCCATTTTCTCTTGTATCATTTTTTTTTACTAATTAATTTGAACAACTTTTGCCTGAAACATTTTTCTCTTTGTCTAATACTTTTTGAAATATTCGAGGAGAACTTTATGGTATCTTTTTTAATATATAGCTTATCTCGATAATTGTTTGTTGGAGGGAAAAGTGGTATAGGGCTTTTTGACTTGATTTGGTCTCAAGAATGTGTTGTTGCAATAGTACCCCAAATTTTTTAAATACTTGTGTATATATCTCCTTGGATCTTTCATGTATTATTTTTAATATTAGACATCACAGACGCGCGCTTTGCGCGCGCTATTTAGCTTTAACATTATACTATTACTATATATTACACTATTAACCCCTTGATACACATAACAAAATATACGATGACAGATGCTCACCAAGTAAGCACAGTGACCAATCAGAATCGCGGAAAAGCGGCAACAATTCAATCTCTTACATGCCTTCTTTAAGAGCGGATAATGGAAAAAAATAAGTATTAAATGGCTTTCTTATTGTACGCATTAATTAATCAGTTAACGATTCTTATGACATTTATTTCTATATAAAAAAAAATGGAATTTTGGAACAGAATCATAATATAAAACTGATTATGGATAACTCATATGTCAGGGTAACATTTATATCACGTTGTAAAGTACCAGTTCTCGTTTTAAATGTTCATCTGACAAGTAGGTTTTTTCATGTTTTTCCTACAAAGTACATTCCAAAGGATAGGTATATAATAATTTAATGAGAATGAAATAAAAAGTACCGGAGATGGCCACAAGATCAACTTGTACTTAATTGACAAAGTAGGTTAAGCTAAAATAGATAAGAACTACAATGTATATATGAAAATAATTTAGTTGTATTTATATGAGTTAATAAATTATCCTCGTTAAAAAAAATTCTCGTTTGATCACTGAAGTCAAGCAACGTTGAGCACGGTTAGTATACTTTGATGAGTGACCGCTTGGGAACATCGTGTGACGTTACCATCTAATTTTCTTTTGCATTTTTATTATTAAACAGACGCGCGTTATGCGCGGGCTATTTAGCTTTAAGCGGGGAGCACACACTTCTGCACAACGCATAATGCGTAAGCATAAGAAAATTGATTGGTCTATTTCCTTATGCACATGTGTATGGACCAATCAATTTTCTTATGCTTACGCATTATGCGTTGTGCAGAAGTGTGTGTCCGGGCCCTTAATGTTATACTATTACTATTATATTACACTATTAACCCTGTTACGTCCTGTGGAGTCCACGATTTCCCTTTTTCGCGGAAATTCCTATGCGCCTAAGATAGGCTTTAAGATTAGAATAAGTAAACTGAGCACGGACGGTTATCGATCGGCGAGTGAACTTTGATCTCCTCACATTCCTTTTTTTTATAACTAGCTATTTGGCTAGGCGACAAAGCGACCTTCCAGAATAAATTACTGACAGACGGGGCATACGTAATCGGATTTTTTATCAACTTTGTCTGGCCCATAATTATAAACCCGGCGACACGACGCGCCAAAAGGAGCCTTAATCCCAAACAGAGTTTGCTTAGGATCTTTATTGCATCACGCGACTAGCTCAAAATTGCCCGCGCAATGTTCCGACAAACAGAAACGAGGTCTAAAATGTGCTTTTGGAAATCTTGTAAGAGCACGTGGCGGAAGTTTCTGTTTGCAATAAAACTGCAATTAAGATTAGATGGAATGCATTTGTCTGTTGGTACTGAAAATAGGGTCGCAAGATAAACTAAGAACCCAGAACCATAATAAAAGAGAAATCGGCGATAGCCGAAAAACAAAATATGTCACTGGAAGAATCGCTGGGTTGCACCTCCGATAAGACAGTGGGGGCCTTATTAGACGACTCACTAATAAACAGCCGCGAAAATTGATAACCGTATCTAGCTCCCCAGGATAGGCGAGAACTTAAGAATCCACCTATTGGGTGAAGACCATCCCACCCAATAAGAAATCCTTAAACACAAATTAGAAGAATCCCGCCAACCAAAAGTCCTAAAAACGAAAACCAGACACATCCCACACGAAATTCATCCCTTCCATTCCTTACATTTTCCTATATAAACCCTGACATTGCGGCATTTCCTCTCAAAGCTTCTGAGTCTCTTCAAGCCTCCCAAGCTTTAGTCTCGTGGTTTAGTCTCAGCATTATAATCGTGATCTCTTCCGTCTTCGAGTCACGATTCAGCACTTAGAGTCAGTGTAAGACATCCGACCGCACATCAGTCCCTTCGACTCATTCTCCAACCAAGATCCATTTCGGCAAGGAGTCCTTCAAGAATTCATTAAGTAGTAAGTCTCTTAATCTTTTTTCTTTTTCGTATTATCGTCCCCCTTCTCAAGTAGTCTATCGACTATTGGATCCCTGGGAGTTTATTATTACGAGTTTATTAGCATCGCGGATTTGGGTTGATCGGCATGGGCATTAGGTTCGCGGCGGTCGTTGGCGTTGTCGCGGGTCTGGCTGACTGGTCGGCCTTTGACTCCCGGCGTCTTCGTCGCTGTCGTGGACTCGCCCGGTTCGCTGTCACCCCGAGCTTATGGTAGATTAATTATTATTATGGGTTTGGGTCGATCGGTGTAGGCATTAGATTCGCGGCGGTCGTTGGCGTTGTCGCGGGTCTGGCTGACTTGTCGGCCTTTGACTCCCGGCGTCTTCGTCACTGTCGCGGACTCAGCCGGTTTGCTGACACCTTGAGCTCGTAACAATTTCCTTTTGTTTGCTTTGTATGCTTTCGACCGGGTCCAAGGAAAATCGACCACTAAATAAATAAAATAATTTTAGTGGACCCGAAAGTTCCACCCCCTCGAAGACGGAATCTCCGCGCGATCTTCAAGCGGAAGAGGAATCGTCGGAACAAACGGGCGCGAGCAGAACTAAAGAGAATAACATTAGAATTCCTCCGACACGAGCGCCAGTCCTCCGCGGCTCGCCACTCCGCCGCCTCCACCAGCTCTTCCGGAGGAACCACCGTCGCCGCCACCCCCTAATTCGCTTTCTCGCCGCCTTAATTATCGCGTACTCCCCGACACCCCTGATTCTTCCCCCCTGCTCGAACCTTCGTATTCCCCGGTTCGCCCCGGGGAACTTTCCGATTCCCCCTCCCTTTTGCCTGCCTCCAATCCTTCCCCTATACAGGAGAGGTCATATTCCCCTGTTCCTTTCGAGGAACTGCTCATGATCGCTACATCACGTCGGTATGATAGGATTTCTAACCTAAGAATCGTCAACTTTAACGCTAAATATCTCGCTTCGCAGGGCAGACCGCCGCATTTTTCTGCCAGATTCTTTCATTTCGTGCTAAAATGCGTCGAATGAGCCTATTTTTTTAATTAATTTTTGAGGTGCAATAGTAACTATATTCTATATAAATACCTAAAATAAATATATAATTGTCACCTTTATGTTGTCTAATTTGACTTTAAAACTTCTATTCTGCTTTTCACACAGTTCACGCTTCCTTCGTTTCTCTAACAATTATAAGACATTTGCATTTATAAATCTTCCATCCATCTGCCTCTCTAAAAAAGGCGTGCAAAGTCGATACTCGAATGTGTCGCGGTTATTGTTGGTTGTCTCGCTGTGCTTACTTCATGAGCAGCTGTCATCGTATATTTTGACAGTTTTGTGTGTAATGTTAAAGCTAAATAGCGCGCGCGAAGCGCGCGTCTGTAGTGTCTAGTCCATATCTAAAAAAGGGATGTAAAGTCGATACTCGAATCTATCAAAGTTTATTGTTGTCGCTTTTCTACGATGCCGATTGGTTCTCTCGCTGCGCTTACTTCATTTGCAGCTGTCATCGTATATTTTGACAGTTGTGTGTATAGTGTAATACAACTCAGCGAAAAAAAAGTTTAGCTATAATAAATATATTTCAATTTTTTTGACTTAACTGGCCATAATTCAGTACAAAACTTGCAGTAAATATGCAGTATAGCGCCAACCTCTCCGATTTTGTTGAAACTTTTTTATTTTGTGTATTTGGCTAGAAAAAAAGATTCTGAGACTCGGATATTCCGCTCTTTCCTCCACCTCTTTAGGAGAAAGCACCTCTATATCACGGTATGTTAGCGCAGTCTCCCCGCGAATCAACGCACGTTTCCGCGCGTTAAGTTCCTCCTCCGCAGCCTCCGCCTCCAACTCTTCCTGAGTCGGAGGAGGTCGCGACCTGATCTTTTCCATGGCCTTCTGCTTTTCCTGTAGACACAGGTTGACAGCCTCATCCGTTTCTTCTTCCACCTCCTCGTCGTCATCCTTAAATCCGTACCCGTGGATCTTATCCCACGCATCCTGCGCCAACATCTCTTTTGCCTTAGCGAATATTTTGGCCTTCTTGGCTACAAGATCCTCCTTTTGTACCCTTTTATTTTTGGCAGCGATTACATTTGCTCCAGGTGTGCTCGCCCCCAACACACCGGGTGGCCCGTCGTATGTTGACGACGAGAGACGGCCGGGTTTCCCGGACTTGCCGGTTTTACCGTCTTCTCGTCGGCTCCCGGTTCCAATACCGGAGAGTTTCTTCCCAGGAAGACCTTCCATTTGTGCCGTTTGCCCCCACGCTAGGGTTGGTTTTATATCGGGGTGGCCTTTCCTTAGGCTAGTTGGCTCCCCGCCTCACGAGCCCAGTCTGCCCGAGCTCTCGGGTATCCCCGGGTTCGCCATACCCGTATCGGGAACGCCCCCCAGGGGCCCCGAAAGACCCCCAAAAGCCGCCCCCGACCCCTGAGGTTCCACCCGTTGATCAACACCGACAAAGGGAACCCCGCCATCCCGCCCCCGCGCACGACGAGGATGGCCGGCCGAGCAAAGCTCGATCCCGGCCCCGGCCGAGCCGAAGCTCAATCCCGGCCCCCGCCGCCCGTGGAAGACGGGGCACAGAGCCCCCAAAGCCGGCGCCCCCGCCAGGCACCATACTCACCGCCGACCCTAGTTGCCGGCGGCAGGGACACCACCGGCCCTAACTCGGAAACATCCGGGCGGTCCGGTGGGCCCCCTCCTCCTCGGGGCCACCCGGCCCCGACCTTGGATCATTTCCGAGCGGTCCGGGCAGCTCCTGGTGAGCCCGCAACTCCAGGATCTGCCGGAACACCAGCGTGCAATGATCCCGGAGTTGTCCCCCATCTTTCAACGAATGGGAGAAGGCCCACCTCGCCTCGTCGATGGAAGAATCATAATCTCTCTATCGGTCCCGGTTAACCGGGCGTTTGAACTCGGGGTCGCCTTCCCCTACCGGCTGTTAGAGTCTGGGTAGCCGCATACGCGTCGATAGCCAAACTCCTAAGCAGGGCAGCCGGACCCCCGGTTTTTATTCTAGGTTTTCCTTCCCATAGGACGGCCGGGTAACGGAGCCAGCAGAAGCTGGCTCGTCCCTTACGGTCCCGTCCGACCGGGCAGACTTTTTATAGAGGCCGCCTACCTCGCGAGTCCCTTAAGGGACTCCCCGGTCTCCGCCAGCCATAAGACTGACGGAGATTACGGTACTGGTGTGCTCGGGTACCTCGGGTTCGCAAAACCCGTATCGGGGCAGCCCGGAAAGCCCTCAATTGGGCCCCCAGAGTCAGCCCACGACCCCTGAGGGGATCTTGTGCCTTACTTCAATTAAGTCATTTATATCATTATAACCTTATAACGTTATATCTCAACCGCTACTTTAAAATTACACGATAAAACAATGAAATTACATGAATTTTTAACATTCATCAACAACAAAGAACGTTTAATTAATTTCTTAATAGAATCAAAAGTTTTAAATAATACTTTAAAATGTAAAATCTGTGAGAGTGATATAGAATTAAATAAAGATTTATTAGAATTAGATGTACAAAATCGCGTTATGTAATAAATTCTCACAAAAAAAGACAAAAAATTGCATGTGGATTCAGAGAACGTGCCCGAAAAAATACATGGTTTGATAAGAGCAAATTATCAATTGAGAATATTTGCCGATTTGTAGCATATTTTATAATGCTAAAACCGCCGCGGCATGATTTTTTAAAATCTGAATTAGATTTGGCCAATCATACTATAGTTGATTGGCAAAACTTTTGCCGCGAGGTATTAATATTTATAATAATTTTCATCAAAAAATTAATTATATATTACTATATATAATTATCTAACATAAATAATTATTAGGTATGTGTATATTTGGTTGAAAAACATTCCCAAAAAATTGGAGGTAAAAATAAAATCGTAGAGATTAACGAAGCTAAAATAGGAAAAAGAAAATATAATAGAGGACGATTGATTGACGGAAAGTGAATTTTTGGTGGCCATGAACGTGAAAGTGGTCGTACATTTATTGTTCCCGTTCCTGAGAGGTCAAAAAAATGTTTGTTAAACGTAATAAAAGATTGGATATTGCCTGGTACTACTATAATGTCCGATTGTTGGAAATCATACAAATATTTGGAAAATGAAGATTTTGTGCATTATACCGTAAATCATTCCTTAAATTTTGTAGATCCAGATACGGGTACAAAATTTTAAATATTATTAAATAATAATAATATTAATAGAATATTAAATAAAATATTTTTAATCCTAGGTCACATACTCAAAATATAGAGAGGTTTTGGCGCGAAGTACGTGCTAATATTCCAAGATATGGGACAAGGGAAGTTTATTTAACTGGATATTTAGCCGAGTTCCAATTTAAAAGAAAATTTTGTCGAAATGAACGTATTCCCAATTTTTTTAAAATAATTAGTGAATTGTATCCTATTACGTCATAATTATGTATTTTAAAATTATAATTATTAAGATTTTCCACCTGTAAGGCGCGCACTTTGTTTGAAAAAATACAATATAATACATTTATATATTATGATTTTAAGTATTCTCTGGTTTAATGAAGCAGAGAATAGTTGATACATTGTATTCTCTGGTTTAATAAAGCAGAGAATAGTTGATACATTGTATTCTCTGCTTTAATAAAGCAGAAAATAGTTGATATGGGGACGGCGCGTGCCACTCTTAGCCGCTAGGGGCGCTAGCAAAATTGGAGACGCACCGAGCTGTCACCGCGAGTACCGAGCATATCGTTAACGAGAAAATTTTTGTACATAAACGTGAATATTTCGGAATTTTTTAACATGCCGGGATATTGTATTCTCTGCTTTAATAAAGCAGAGAATAGTTGATACATTGTATTCTCTGCTTTAACTAAAAGCTTTTGGTAAGACTTCCGAATAGCCCCTACCTCCGAATTTGATGAAACTTGCAGGAGTTGTTGACAATTGTAGGAAAATGGGTAGATATGATGCAGCGTTTTGTATAAATGTGTATATCCCTTTTAATAATATCTTTGTTTTACAATAAGTAATCAGTGCGCGTACAACCACAGAATGAGTGATAGCTAGAAGGGATTCTTTTGATAGGGCAAAAATTATGTAAGATATAGATAGCACTATAGATGGCACAGGAGTGCCGCCTTTATATCATTTCCAACACTCCCCCGTAAAAAGGCAATTCCTGTGACAATACAAATAAAGAATAATAAAGGAGAGAAATTAATTCTTTAAACCAATGTCTTTGATACATTTTTCGTGCTTGGGTGTTGAGAGTCCTTTAGTTAGCACATCAGCAGGCATGTCCTCGGTTGGAAGATACCCAATTTGGACCTTGCCATCTTCAACTGCTTCCCGCACAAAATGGTGTCGCAAGTCTATATGCTTGGTGCGTTCGTGGAAAACTGGATTTTTCGCTATTAGTCCAGCACTTTGGTTGTCACAGAAAAGCATCGTAGTGTCCAGCTTTCCCACGACTTCAGATAAAAATCTTCGTGTGTAGATGGTCTCCTTGGCCGCTTCGGACAGTGCCATATACTCTGCCTCGGCACTCGACATGGCCACTGTTTTCTGCTTCCTCGATGACCAACTGATAGCACCGCCAGCCAGTTTGAACACGTACCCGGTGTAAGATCTTCGGTCATCTATGCTCGAACCCCAATCAGCATCTGAAAAACCGACTAATTCGTTACCAGTTTTAGTGAAGGTGATTCCCAAATTCTCGGTTTTCTTCAAATAGCGTAGCACACGCTTTGCAGCCTTCCAATGATCTTGACCAGGATTTTCACTGAATTGGCTGAGTATACTTATTGCGTGCGCTATGTCCGGGCGCGTACTTGTAGCTAAGTACATCAAAGAGCCGATGAGATTTCTGTAGGGAATTTGGCTCATTTGTTTCTTGTCCTCTTCGGTGGTCGGGCTCATCTTCTTCGAAAGTTTCACAGCAGGATTCATTGGCGTAGCCACTGGTTTGCAATCTTCCATGTTGAAACGTTTCAGTACATCTTGGATGTACTTTTTCTGCGTCATGCGAATTTCGCGTTTCTTCTTATCTTGAGAGAATTCTATTCCAAAGCAATAGTGAAGTTGCCCTAGATCCTTCATTTTAAAAGATTTTGCGAGATTCTCCTTCAGTTCAAAGATGTTCTTGTCATTCGAGGCAAAAATGACATCGTCGACATAAATCACAGCAATCGTTAACTTTCCGTTCTCTCTTCAAATGTAGACGCAAGGGTCAGCATCAAGTGGTTTGAAACCTAGAAGCTTTAGTTTTGAATCAAGCTCTTTATACTACTGACGGCCGGATTGCTTCAATCCATATATCGCTCTTTTTAGAAGACACACCTTGTCTTCGAATATCTTCTGGAGTTGTTCTTCTTCCAGCACTGTTGACAATCCTTCCGGAAGCTCCATGTAGATTTCTTCATCAATATGTCCGTTTAAGTAAGCGCTGGTGAAATCAAGCTGATGAACTTCCAGTTCCAGTTCTGCTGCAAGTCCCATCACGATTCGAATGGAACCAATCCTGGCAACCGGGGCGAAGGTTTCGTGGAAATCAACGTTCGGTTCCTGTGAGAAACCTTTGGCTACTATCCGAGCCTTTCGATGTTCTACCGAGCCATCTGCCTTGAATTTAGTCCGTAGAACCCATCTGGAACCGATAACTTTTCGGTTTTTTGGACGATCGACTAAGGTCCATGTACCATTTTCTATTAAGGCTTTATACTCGTTCCGCATGGCTTCTTTCCACTCGTGCGCTTCCTCTGTTGACAGAACTTCCTTCGTTGTACGTGGATCCCCTTTTTCAGTCATCCCAGCAAAACAACTGAAGAACTCTTCTTCGGCTTCAGCTTGATCCATATCAGGGCGTTCTTCTTGTTGATCTTTTCGGTTTGCTTCTTGTTCTTCAATCCGAATCATATGTGGCTCTTTTTTAGGACGCCCTCTTTGACCTGTGAGTATTTTCTTTGGACGTCCAGGTCCAATTCTCATCTGTGGCATAGGTTGCTCTTCGCGGATATTTGGTAGGTTGCCTTCTTCTTCATTTTCATCAACGTCTTCTGGAACGTTGACCTCATTGTGAGTTTGATTTGTCAAAGTTATTTCTAATTCATTGTCAGAATCTTCCTGATCGCTGTCGTTGTGAAAAGAACCCTGTATTTCTATGTCGTTTCTGCTCGAGCGTAGTAAAGTCTTCTTGTCTATAAACTCTTCAAATTCCTGTTGATTTTGGAAGGTGTTTACGAAGGTCACGTCGCGACTCACGCGAATTTTTCTTGACTTCAAGTCCCACAATCTGTAAGCTTTCGATTCTGCGGAATAACCGACGAATACGCATTCGATCGTTTTCTGGTCGAATTTCACGCGTTTTGACTTGTCCAGCATGTGGGCTTTCACACCAAAAATTTGAAAATGAATTGCAGTTGGAGTTTTCCCGGTCCATATCTCGTAAGGTAATTTCCCCTCTAGGCTTCGTGATGGACATCTGTTTCGTATGTAGGCTGCAGTCAAAATTGCTTCCGCCCAGAAGGTTCGCGAAAGGCCGGATTGAATCAATATACACGTCGCCATTTCAACGAGTGTCCTGTTCTGACGTTCTGCAACGCCGTTTTGTTGCGGTGTGTAATCTACAGTACGCTGATGACATATTCCTTCCTTCTTCAGGTAATCTTCAAGTCCGTTGCTTCGATATTCTCTTCCGTTATCTGACCTTACAGTCTTGATAAATTTTCCAGTCTGTTTCTCGACTTTCGCCTTGAATTCCAAAAACTTGTCAAAGAGTTCATTTTTCTTCTTTAGAAAATAAGTTTCGCACCATCTCGACTTGTCATCAATGAAGGTGGCAAAATATTTTGAACCTCCAATGGAATCAACTTTCATTGGTCCACAGAGATCTGTGTGGATCAGTTCTAAGACTTCTTTGGATCGAGAGGTCGACTGTGTAAAGAGGGTTCGCGTCTGTTTCCCTTTTATACAAATTTCGCAAGTTGGTAGTTTTTCATTACCGTTGATGGTGATCCCGTGAATCTTGTTGTGCTGACTCAGATCTTTTAGATCCTTTTCATTCAAATGACCAAATTTTTGATGCCACTCCTGGAGTCTTGATGCATTTGCCTGTGCGACGAGGGAGTTGCTCTCTAATTCCTTGACAAAATACAATTCCCGTTCTCGTTGAGCTACGATAACTTTTTCTCCGGTTTGTGGATCTATGACAGCAGCACCCTCTTTCCGGAATAGGACCTCGAAACCGTGATCAGTAATTTTGGAAACAGACATCAAGTTTGAGCGAAGATCCGGTACGAACAAGGTTTCTTCGAGTTTGGTTGAAAAATCTTGACTCACATTAATTTTGACATCTCCGATTCCGTTTATTTCTGTGGAGTGGGAACTCGCTAGATTTAATTTTAATGTATTGGATTTCCCAATATTCTCAAATTTCTCTTCGAAAGAACTCATGTGCGATGAGGCACCAGAGTCTAAACACCATTTATTTTCTCGGTTCGGTATAATATTCATAGCTATTTCGGCTCGTTTCGACGTTTCTTTTCCGTCTGACTTTTTGTCGTTATCTTAATTGCTTTCGCCACTTGCAATCCTTTGCCATGTGTCCAACTTTGCCGCATCGATGACACTTGTATTTGAACCGTGCTTCATTTCCCTTGTCGGATGATTTACGTTCTTGATGTTGGTTCTTGGAGTTTCGGGATGGCTTTGACGCTACCATGGCTTCGGATTTTTCATCCTTGTTTCGCTTTCTGGCTTGGAATTCGTCGAGTAATTTTACCTTTAACTCGTCCGGGGTAGGCAATTCTTGTCGCGTTTTAATAGCTACTCTGAAAGCTTCATAAGATTTTGGAATGCTGGATAGTAACAGAACAACTATCATTTCTTGAGGGATTCTGATTTCCATGGCGTCCAGCTTATTTACTGTGTCAAAGAAATTTGCCACGTAGTCTCTCATATCCTGAAATTCATCCATCTTATGATTTATCAATTCTTCTAGCAGCATCGCTTTTCGCGTCGGGCCTTCAGATTCGTAAAGGCTCTTCAATTTTTGCCAGACTTCTTTAGACGTGGTGCATCCGTTTACTTGTTTTAGTTCCTCGGCACTTATTGCGAGTATGATGTCGGCCATGGCCTTCTCGTCGGCCACTTCCCAGGCTGCAACGTCAGCTGCATTCGTGGCTGTCGCGACAGGTTTTCTCTTCGTTCCGCTGACGTATCCCCAAGCATCGTTCTTTATAAGCAATGCTTTCATGTGGATTTTCCACGTATCATAATTTTCCTTTTGGAGAGGCGGAATTTTAAACGACGTTTGACTCATCTTTCACGGGAAAATTACGGCTTATAATCTGCGAAAAGGTTATGTTTTTCTTACGATCGCTTTCGTATGTATACGTTAAGTTTTGCACGTATACTTTTCTTTCAGCGCAGTACCAAACCTTCTGGGCCCATAACCTGTAGGAAAATGGGTAGATATGATGCAGCGTTTTGTATAAATGTGTATATCCCTTTTAATAATATCTTCGTTTTACAATAAGTAATCAGTGCGCGTACAACCACAGAATGAGTGATAGCTAGAAGGGATTCTTTTGATAGGGCAAAAATTATGTAAGATATAGATAGCACTATAAATGGCACAGGAGTGCCGCCTTTATATCATTTCCAACAA
>NC_092359.1:13823791-13838897 GCF_030848805.1 Temnothorax longispinosus | reverse complement strand
TTCTTTTTTTCGATTTCCTCTACGTGGGACTGCACCCTAGAAGCTGTGAAGTAACCTGACTGCAAAATAAAAGTTTATATACTAACCTTACGCTGTAATTAAGCAATACACACCAAATTTTTAGTTTTAATTTTTAATTTTATGACACGTTGTGCTACGTTGCTGCTTTGTACGTTAAGTTAGTGGTCCAGCAGTTAGTAATTCCACTGCTGTCCGCTAGATTGTAATACTTAATAATCGATAAAAAGATATTGTGATGGTTCAACTTGCCTGAATGGTTCAATTTACCCGAACTTACTCTAATTCAAAATAGATATTAAAATTTTTTTTTAAGTCTTTTGTGTCTTGTAAACTGATTGTGAGTCTGTTTCTCTTAAAAAAGACAAAAATAATTATCTACTATCTTTATATACTACTTTATACCACTATCTTTATACTACTATAATTATCTTGATAACAGGCTTCCATGACTAATAAGTCTTGATGAAATTGCTTGCTCTGCTCATTGCTAACAGTTTCTACATTTGCTGGAAAAACTCTAAGCGAGAGCTGAAAAAATTCCTTTCCCTGAGACCTTTCAGTGATATGCCCATTCTCTTTTGTAGATTTTCCAAAAAATCAAAGACTAGTTGTTAACATCTTCTCTTGTATCTCCCAAGAAGTCTTTCTTAAAAGATATCCAGGCAGAGAGCTCGTTCAGTTAAGTGACTTAAAAAAATTTTTTTTTTTAAGTCTTTAAATTTGACGACTAATAAACATGCCTTCCTTCAGCTTGGCCTGATTTATTTGCGGCAAATAGTTATATAAATACTAAAAAGTAGTCCGGATTGTTTAAGCGCTTTTGCAAAGTTTTCATATAATATAAGATCGAGTTTAATATGAAGCAGTATACTATAAATAAAGCGCGCAATCACCTAACGTTTTTTATATACTTAGAGGCGAGTTAATTGTAGACATCTAGAAAGTTCCGGAACTTTCCGGATCGTTTGAAATAATATTCTTACCTTTTATAAAGTTATAAATAATTTCTATTTATTAGTCATAATTCGCTTATATTGCCAATAGAGCCTTCATGCGAATGTCGTCATTCAATTTCAACAATGATAGTAGTAGGAAGTGAATAGATACTGCGTACTACATCTACATACATATATAAATACATATCCCTCTACCTATATTAGTACATAGATCCGGCCAAAACGGCATAGACGGCGTCCGTGCCAACACAACATATGCTCGTAACTTGAGAATTAACGCTGAGAGCCGGAAAACAGTAATTTTTGTTCATTCGCAACTTTTAATTTTAATACACAGATGCTTACCTAAAAGTCTTGTCTGCTGAAAAACACAGTAATTCTAAAGATTAAGATCGTAAGCGACATTGTCTAATAGAAATAATAGAAGAGAAATAATTACTGAGAAGTTCGATTATTTAATCATGTGCGATTCTGTAACCATTACTGTTGGCTCTCTATATTTGTTCTATCGCGCGAGTTCAGAGCAGTTCAGTGAGATATATGAGATTCATAATAGTTATTGTAGAATAGATAGTTAGCTCAGCGTTAGCGTATTAGGTTGTTATTCCGGAATCTTAGATTCGAATCCCGTCTCCCGTCAATGTGTTTTCAAAAATTGTAAAACAATGTGTAATTTTAATTAATATGAAATAGAATATATGCGAAACCACGAATACAAATTAAACTATAAAAATATTAGAAAAAAATAAGAGCCATTTGAAAATAAAAAAGAAAAAAATTCTTTTTTTTGTTAAAATATTGCACCGGAATTTTTACTGGTCTTTATCGTGTGGTTACTGTGAAATCCGTACTGGTTACTGGGAGAATGTTTACTGTAGTAATGCGTTATGGTTACTGTAAGAAAGATTAAAAGTTGAGAGTGAGCAAAAATACAGGAATTATTACTGTTTTTCGGCTCTCAGTCAGTGAAGGGGCAAGCCTGCCTGGCTTCTCCCTCTAAAAAAAGTAGGAGGGGGAAGAAGTCCAAACCGCTTCGAAAGATAAACATATTGGTCGTGTTCAGCAGACCAAGCAGCTCAGTAGCAGTCGAACGTGATTGGCTCTTACTTTTAGAACCAATCAATTAACGCAGAGTGATGATAAGACAAACTCAACAGTTGTGCAACAGTTGTGTCTGCTAAACGCGCCCATTGTCGAATGTCGAGCAAATCAAATCTCGCACGGACGTCTCAGATCCAGGTATACACTTGACATAGTCTTTATCTATAGTAAGTAACAATGTTGCCATTATTTATGATAAATTTTGCCTTGAAAAGGGCCTGATTGAGGCCGAAACGTTGTGAAAAGGAAGAATAAAGAAGTAATGGCCAGTGGGGTTGAGTAATTTTTTGAAGTTGTTATATTTATGATAAATGTTGTTTTTGGTCAAAACAACGTTCCTTTAAAAGATTTTTAGACAAATAGTTGTTTCTTTACAGTTTAGTTATCCCCCCCCCCCAAATGGAATTTTGAATGGCGGCCGAAGCTCGGTGGATGAATCTTTTCAACATATTCTACATATTATATATTACATAAATTTGTAATGAATTATTTAAAAAATATCATATTTGCTATATTAAATATAATTTTATCTTTAATTTATCATTTATCAACGATTTTACCTACCTAAAATGTACCATTTTGACCCTCCTGAATAATTCAACTTTTTTGAAGATATCAATTTGTACTATTTTTTTTCTTAAACATTTACTTCTGAAGTAAAAAACCTTAAAAAATTTTTTTTATACTACATAAAAAAAAATTACAAAGGCCGTAGCCGGATAAGAAGGATCAATGTGCCTCCACACGGATCATGCTCATTTTTTTTCCTCTGATTGCTATCAGTGTCACTTACAATTTAGTCAAATATTAGCTCTTAATATTAAACCGTTTTGGTGTAAAAATAAAAAATAAAAATTTCGAAAATAATTCATATTTTTTGATCGGCTTAACCAATTTTGATAAAATTTTAATATGTTGTAGATATCATTGAGACACATTTGTGGAAAATTCGGAAAAGGTTTCTGATGACAGAAACATTGATAAAATAAATAAATAAATGTTCTTGCTTTTTTTTAGTCCCGTTATCTTTCTGGCACAATTACGAAAAAATTTTTATAGAATCTTGGAGTAGTTTCCTATCAGACATAATTTTCTTTGAAGCAATAAAATGGGTAGGCGGTACTTTTCAAAAATAAAGTATTCTTTTTTGAAGTGAAACTTCTTTAGGCACGGTAGTGAGTTCGATTCGCGACACGAAAAAGTGTAACGGAAGTGAAACTTCTTTGGTACGGTAGTAAGTTCGATTGTGCGACACGAAAAGTGTAACGAAAATTTGACCAATAGGCGTACGGCGTTGGCGAGACGGTTCTTCTTCTGGCACGGTAGTAAGTTTGATTATGCGACACGAAAAGTGTAATGAAAATTCGGCCACCCTTACAGAAAAGTATTACTGGCTGGTCAGTAATTTATTACTGAGTCTAGTAATTTTTTACTGGCGATCAGTATTTTATTTCTGTACTTCAGTAGTTCAACTACTGGCGAATGAGTAATATCTATAGTAGTATTAGTAGTTCTTCCGGGATTCAAAGTACTGATAGTATTTGCTTCAGTATTTGCTTATATAGTAAAAAAGTACTGAAGTATTAGAGAATCTAGTAGTTGAGCTTAGATGTGAAGTATTGATAGAATGAGTAAGTAGTTTTCCTAATAATTCATTACTTGGTCTAGTACTTAAGTACTGGTAAAGATGAGATTCAACTACTGGAGCGGCAAACACCTGAAGTACTGAATTTATATATGTAAAATTCATTGTCCTAATTAAACCTTAAAAATTTCACAACCTACCTGTAGAGTATATTAGTACAATTATAAAATAATAAATGCATATGTTTTATATCTGGAATAAAGGGACCTAATATACAAAATAAGTAATTAAATATAATTAATCAAGCTGATCCATCAACTATATGTTTTGCAACTATGGTCAAAGGTTAAAGGATAGACAAGGCCCTTGTAAGGATTTGATAAGAATGTTTTAACTTTATAAATATACTTTTTTCATAAATATATTTACGAACACAAAATTTCATAATAAGCCGGCACTGGTTTCTGACATTCGCCCGACATTAAGAAATATTATATTATATATCCAATTCAAAATTTTATTACTCTTTTTAAACTAAATTTGTTTCTTAAGATGATTTTTATAAAATTATATATTTGTGCTGATTATGACATATGTAGACTATATATAACACTTACATTAAATTAAGAAGTAGTCTACCACTTAAGGCAGTTGGCTCACGATCCAGAGGTCCCGAGTTCGAATCCCACCAAGGTAAGTGTTTTTTCAAGTACGAGAAAATATTTATAATTATAGACTGCATCTTAAGAAACAAATTTAATTATAAAATAATAATAAAATTTCAAAAAAAATACTTTTTTTTTATGCCGGATGAATATCGGAAATTGGAAATTTTTGAGTAAGTAATTCAATACTAAGCACCAGTAGTTCTGTGTAATAAATTACTACTAGTAATCTAGTACTGCCCAGTACTTCTAAACTACTCGCCAAAATATTACTGCCAGTATTTACAGTAATTTATTACTGTGTACTTTTAGTACTACTTTTCTATAAGGGCAATAGGCGTACGAAATGAAACTTCTTTGGTACGGTAGTAAGTTCGATTATGCAACACGAAAAAACGTCACGAAATAGTGTCACGAAAATTCGACCAACAAGCGTACAAAGTGAAACTCCTTTTGGATCGGTAAGTAAATTCGATTTTGCGACTCGAAAACGCGTCACGAAAATTCGATCAGGCGTACGGCACTGGCGAGACGGATATAGTGAGAACTGCGTGTAACACTATATTTTCGAGTTGCGGGCGGCTTAGAGTGACTAATTCCGTTGCATTGTTTTTTTTGGTATTAATTTCAGAAAAGTTATGGCAAAGCCTTGCTTTCAGAAGTTTCACTTCTAACGCGCGTGGCGACCACGCGTTCATTTTTTTATTTTTTAAAAATATGATATGTTTTTGGTACAATTGCCATATATGCACTATATTCGTATATTAAATCGTATATCAAATGTTTATTAATGAAGTACACACATATACACATACACGTACACATACACTCAAAATAATGAAGTACCCATACACATTCGTTCACATAATCACTCTCATACTATTATTTACACTACTTATAGTTATATTCATATGGATAGACTAATCTTCATCATTATCTTCATTGATAATAGGCGTGATATGCAGTCTGTTTTAAATATATTTGAATATATTTAAATATAAAAAAATATTTAAATATAAACGTATGTATATGTGTACTTCATTAATAAACATTTGATTTAATACAATTATAGTTTATCCTTTTATAATTATTTCAATTTATTTTTTTTATTTTATTATTTTTTTAGTACTTGCACCTATTTATTTAATCGATTCTGGAAAATTACTTGTTGTAAGATTCCATTCCAAGATTCTAAACAAAAATATGACGATGGTACCAAAAAACTATGATAATTTTGAAAAAAGATATTTGGTTTTTTAAAGTACCTTCTACCCATTTTATTGGTTCGAAAAAATTACTTGTTGTAGAATACCGTCTCATAAGTTTACAAAATAATATGGCAATGGTACAAAGAGCATATCATAATAAAAAAAATAAAAAACAATATTTTATTTTTTTAAACTTTTGCCTACCTATTTTATTGGTTCAAAAAAATTACTTGTTGTAGAATACTATGCCAAAATTCTACATAAAATATATGGCGATTGTACTAAAAGCATATCATATTTAAAAAAAATAAAAAAATTACTGTATTTTTTAAAAGTACCGCCTACCCATTTTATTGCTTCAAAAAAAATTATGACTGATAGGAAATTACTCCAAGATTATACAAAAATTTTTTCGTAATTGTGTCAGAAAGATATTCCCTTACAAAAAAGTATTACTAGCTGGTTAGTAATAAATACTTATTTTGTGTATTAATAATACTAAAATTAAGTATTTATTAGTACTTGAATCACTGTGATCCAAGTATTGCATAGTATTTTATTACTGGTCAGTAATTTATGAAAGTAGTATTTAATACAGGACGAGTATTGAATACTTAGTATTAAATTTCTGATGAGAAAGCATTTAATACTAGGTGAAAAATACTTGTGTACTTGTGTTGAATTACTGATGAGTATTTCAATGTTAGTACTGAAGTACTGAACCAAGGATTCCATGTGTAATAAATCACTGGCCAGTATTTTAATATTAATACTCAAGTACTGAACTGAATATTCCATGTGAAATTAATCACTGACCAGTACTACAATTTGTATAGAAACATTATAAAGGGTAATTCCTGATAATACTAAGGAAAAGAGATAAAAGTAAGGCACAAATACATTTTATATGAAGGTCTGTACTAATTCGTGATAAAAGTGTACAAGTTTTCAAATAATACTGAGAATATAATTTTAATATCCAATTCAAAAATTTATTACTCTTTTTAAACTGAATTTGTTTCTTAAGATGATTTTTGAAAAATTATATATTTGCGCTGGTTATGACACATGTAGACTATATATAACACTTACATCAAATTAAGAAGTAGTCTACCACGTAAGGCAGTTGGCTCACGATCCAGAGGTCCCGAGTTCGATCCCACCAAGGTAAGTGTGTTTTTCAAATACGAGAAAATATTTATAATTACAGACTGCATCTTAAGAAACAAATTTAGTTATAAAATAGTAATAAAATTTCGAAAAAAAAAATTTTTTTTTATGCCGGGTAAATATCGGAAATCGAAATATCGGTGAGTAATTCAATACTAAGCACCAGTAGTTCTGTGTAGTATTAATCACTACCTATAATATTTATCACTACCAGTATTTTCCCAGTATTTCCCAAATAAATATTGACATTATTAAATCACTGAGATTTTAAGTATTTAGTCAGTAATACTTTTCTGTAAGGGTTGAGAGTAAAAAATAGCAAGAACATTTATTTATTTATGTTATCTGTGGGGTTGTTGGTTAGGATTAAGGTGCGTCGGTTCCCACAATAACCAGTCATTCAATTAGGTAGAATCTCGCTAGGTTTATTCATGCTCTATGTACAGGTATTATTTCTTGGATGTGTACGGATAGGTGGACGTGAGTGATTTGTGTAGAAGATTAATGTGTAGTGTTAACGCGGTGTGTTGCGTATTATCCGTCCCGAATAGTTGGAATCGCTGAGGCCGAGCTTGGAGAGGAGTCTTGACGTTCTTGTAGACGAGGCCGGTGAGTGCGTCACCACAGAGTGCTCCGGTTGGAGTTAGATGCGTGGTACTCGAGTTGGCCGGTCGATGAGGTGTGGCTTTCACGGGAGGAAAGTATCCACCTTGGAGATCAGGAACAGACCCTCCGTCGTGGTCCCAGGTGCAGGAATCGAAGTCGGAATCGGAGTTGGAGAAGGCAGCGCCTTGGTCTCGGTGTTGTCCGGTGAGCTGGGTCGTAAACGACCCAGGAACCTTTCTGTGGCAGAGTGTCTGTTGGCTCTTACCACAGGAAGTTAATGCCCTGCAAAGCAGGTATAAACGAAGGCCAGGTATGAGCACGCTCCGTATCTAACGGAGGCCCTGAAGAGCACGCTCCGTCTCCAAAAGAGTTAAGCCAGGGGCCTTGGTAATAGCACACCCTGACTGGTGAGCTGATCGCTGGAGAGGTCCCGCTGAGCTGTCCTTTATATAAGGATCGATGTCGAACCTTACTTACGAGAGAATCGACCGGCGATGCGCCGCGTAGCGGGCGCGCGTTGAACTGCCCGGCCGATCGATACCGTGCCGCTGCCGCGCGCCTCCCGTCCTACTGCCGTCGTCGCGCGTGCACCGTCGCGCGTCGTGGCGGACAGCTGACCGCCACATTATCAATGTTTCTGTCATCAGAAACCATTTCCGAATTTTCCACAAATGTGTCCAATGATATCTACAACATATTAAAATTTCATCAAAATTGGTTAAGCCGATCAAAAGATATGAATTATTTTCGAAATTTCTATTTTTATCTTTTACACCAAAATGGTTCAATATTAAGAGCTTATATTTGACTAAATTGTAAGTGACACTGATAGCAATCAAAGGAAAAAAGATGAGCATGATCCGTGTGGGGGCACATTGATCCTTCAATCCATCTCTTTCTTTTATCCTTATTCAAAGTTTATTAAAAATAAGATAAAAAATCAATGATTTTTATTAAAATGACTATAAATTCGTCAACTACAATGTGAATTTTTTCAAATTTTTTAAAATACTTTAAAGTAGGGAAAATAACGTCGGACGCGACAGACCCACGTATGCGGTATAAAGATCCGAAAAAAAATCAGGTGAAGGGATGTTAATAATTTATTTATGCATCTTTTCTTCTCTTATTTTTATGCTTATATATAAAAAGTTGTCGAGAAATTCTCAATATTACCTGCAGCCTAAAGTTATATAAAGTAGTTAGCTGATTACCCGGGCTTCGCCCGGGCGTCGTTTTTTTCAAACTACTTCATTTATTCAGAAAATTATTAAAAGATGAGTATTATTATTAAAGAAATGTTGTTTATTAATACTTATTATTTCTCGAAAAATTTTAAAACCGGTTTCCAACGTTGTTTTCTAATTTCCGCCAATTTTAAGATATTGAACCCTTTTTTGTTTCTCGTAGGAAGAAAATGCCTAATGCATACCCTAGAGCCGGTCCCTAAGGTTATGCCGGACTTGCACCGGCTAAAAACCTCCCCCAAAAATTTTTTTTTTTTTAAATCATGTTAGTACATTTTTTTAAACAAAAATCGAAAACCCCTTAATTTATATTTATTTATACTTATTTCTATTTATTAGACAGACAAACAAACAGTCGGGTTTTATATTATAATATGTTTTTTTAATATAAAAAGCATTTATTTTTTTTGGCCTTTGCAGCTTCCTCCATTTTATAATTTAGTGCTGCTCTTAACAGTAGATCATCCTGACCGTCTTTTAATGTACATTTTTTTTTAAATCACGTATATTTTTTAAAACAAAAATCGGAAACCCTTTTATTATTAGCAATTTTTTTAATTTTATTACATTTTTTAGTTCTTTCTACCCCTATCATATATTCCGTTTCATATACAATTCTTTGAGATTCGGTCAATTATTTCCCGAAAATTTGAAAGAATTAGAAAAACCGGTTTCCAGAAAATCGGCAACGAAAATCTACACACATCATGGCACTTCCCGGGAAATTCTACCCCTGTTTCATATACTTTTGGTAAAAATTCGGTCCACTAACGAATGAGTAGTTCGCGGACAGACGGACGAACAGACAGACAAACAGTCGGGTTTTACATAATAGTATGATATTATAATAAACGCTGTTATCTCGAAATGAAGAGAGGGAGAATACTACACTATGCATACAAATACATTTGGTTTCAGTTCTGATTGAGAGACCACGCCAGAAGTTTTGCGTTACAATGTTAAGTTGTGTCATTTTCATTGTTTGTTGTATTGTAATGAGTAATCTCGGGACAGCGTCGAAACCATTGTCAATTTTAGTGATACAGCATATTCCATCGCCTAGCCATCACGTCTGGACGGAGCATTTGGTTAAAGGGCTGCTTCGCAAAGGTCATCATGTACACGCAGTGAGCATACATGAGACTAAGGTCAAGGGTAAACTCGCGCAGAATTTGACATACGCCGTAAGTATATTAGATATTAAGTATATGAGATTTGCGCAAAGACATTCTGAAAGATATAAATCGATTAAGTATTTGCAAATTATAAAACAAATCAGAAAAAAATATAACTTTTCTATTTCAAATTTTGTTTTCTATTTTACGTACTTACGATCGATATGGAAATCTTTCGGAAATCTTAATTTATCATATTTTCATATGTCTTTATCTCTTATATCGCGAAAACTCGAAAAGTACTTATTATTTTCAGGTTTTTGATGGTCTGATGCACACTTATGAAGAAGCCGAGGATTATAATCCAGCTGCATGGAAAGAGTACAGTACACTATATATGATCATTTTGTGTATCAGCTTATCATTAATACATGTGATACAGTGATAAAAACTAAAGCAGCGAAAGAACTTTTGGAAATGACTAAATCTGTCGAGTTTGACGTTATAGTGCAAGATATTACTTCGAATCATTGTTTCTACGGATTATGGGAGGTAAAGCAATCATTAATTTATTTAGTCTATTTTTAAACTGCAAGCGACTTAGCAAAGTTGTCTTATAAATCAAGTGAGTTTGCGTAAAAAATTGAAAATGCTTAGTTATCGCTCATATCAGCAATAATCTTAGCTTCTTTTATCATTTGTTCAAAACAATGTATTGAAATGCGATTTCATTATATTTTTCCAATACGCAAAATGAGAAAAAATACGAAAAATGTCGTAGCCGTCTCTATACAAATACACTCTTAAGCATGTGTCGCCAAAAATTGGAGGTACATGTTGAAATTTTGTCCCTACGTAATTACGAGGGACATAAGTCACTCTTAAGCATGTGTCGCCAAAAATTGGAGGTACATGGTACCTCGAAGTTAGGAAGTACGTTATGGGCAACGAATATTCACCCGACAAAAAAAATTATTTATTTCGAAATTTTATTATTATTTTTTAACTAAATTTGTTTCTTAAGATGCAGTCTATGATTATAAATATTTTCTCGTATTTAAAAACACATATAAAAACACACTTACCTTGGTGGGATTCTATTGGAGTACAGTATAGACTACAAGAAAATACTCTAGAATTAAAACACTCTCTAATGAGGAAATTCACCCGACATAAAAAAAAATTATATTTATTTTGAAATTTTATTACTACTTTTTAACTAAATTGTTTCTTAAGATGCAGTCTATGATTATAAATATTTTCTCGTATTTGAAAAATCACTTACTATGGTGGGATTCGAACTCGGGACCTCTGGATCGTGAGCCAACTGCCTTACGTGGTAGACTACTTCTTAATTTAATGTAAGTGTTATATGTATATAGTCTACACATATGTCATAACCAGCGCAAATATATAGTTTTTCAAAAATTATCTTAAGAAACAAATTCAGTTTAAAAAGAGTAATAAAATTTCGAATTGGATATATGATATAATATTGCCCGCTGCTATTCGCGAATGTCTTTCGTTCAACAAATGTCGTGATCATGCCATGGTTGGCTACGTATACGAGGTACGTATGTAGGAAGTATATACGGAAAGCCCCCTAAAAAACTGTACCTCCTAAAACTGTACCTCCTATGACACGTCCGTGCACGTCCGCGTCGAGTGGCTTCGCGAATGTCTTTTGTACGAGGTACATATGTAGGAGGTACCCATTTGTACGAGGTACATATGTACGTACGAGGTACGTATGTACGGGGTACATACGGGAAACCCCCTAAAAAACTGTACCTCCTAAAACTGTATCTCCTAAAAAATTGTACCGTGAATTTATAAGTGCGGTACCTCCAATCGGTACCTCCTCCTTTATCAGTACCTCGTGTATTCCGTACTTCGTGCTACTGTACCGGGAAAAGTATCTCCTAGCAGCATGTCGAAATGTCATTTCCATTTAGAAATTAGTACCTCGAATTTGGAGATACTACGCGGTACATGCTTAAGAGTGTATACAGGGTGTTCGGAACCCTTACAAAAAAGTATTACTAGCTGGTTAGTAATAAATACTTATTTTGTGTATTAATAATACTAAAATTAAGTATTTATTAGTACTTGAATCACTGTGATCCAAGTATTGCATAGTATTTTATTACTGGTCAGTAATTTATGAAAGTAGTATTTAATACAGGACGAGTATTGAATACTTAGTATTAAATTTCTGATGAGAAAGCATTTAATACTAGGTGAAAAATACTTGTGTTGAATTACTGATGAGTATTTCAATGTTAGTACTGAAGTACTGAACCAAGGATTCCATGTGTAATAAATCACTGGCCAGTATTTTAATATTAATACTCAAGTACTGAACTGAATATTCCATGTGAAATTAATCACTGACCAGTACTACAATTTGTATAGAAACATTATAATGGGTAATTCCTGATAATATTAAGGAAAAGAGATAAAAGTAAGGCACAAATACATTTTATATGAAGGTCTGTACTAATTCGTCGTGATAAAAGTGTACAAGTTTTGAAATAATACTGAGGATATCATTTTAATATCCAATTCAAAATTTTATTACTCTTTTTAAACTAAATTTGTTTCTTAAGATGATTTTTGAAAAATTATATATTTGCGCTGGTTATGACACATGTAGACTATATATAAGACTTACATCAAATTAAGAAGTAGTCTATCACGTAAGGCAGTTGGCTCACGATCCAGAGGTCCCGAGTTCGATCCCACCAAGTTAAGTGTGTTTTTTAAATACGAGAAAATATTTATAATTATAGACTGCATCTTAAGAAACAAATTTAGTTATAAAATAATAATAAAATTTCGAAAAAAAAATAATTTTTTTTTATGCCGGGTAAATATCGGAAATCGAAATATCGGTGAGTAATTCAATACTAAGTACCAGTAGTTCTGTGTAGTATTAATCACTACCTATAATATTTATCACTACCAGTATTTTCCCAGTATTTCCCAAATAATATTGACAGTATTAAATCACTGAGATTTTAAGTATTTAGTTAGTAATACTTTTCTGTAAGGGAAATTCAACAGACAAGCTTTCAAGAGATTGTCGGAGGCATTATAAAGATTATTTTTTGCAAATAGATCTGGGGTCGGAAACGTGTCGTTACAGCGCTACGACATCGGGAATATCAGCGGACGACACTCCTACTCTCTCAATAAGACATCCTTCTGCATGACATCGCTCATAAGCAGTAGCGATGTATAACGACACGTTTCCGATCCCAGGTCCATTTGCAAAAAATGATCTTTACCCAGTGAACACAATGCAACATGTAACGTACAGGTCAGTTGTAATTTCCTACTCAACAATATAAATGCAATATAACACACGTGTTACATCGCATTTATATTGTTCAGTAGGAAATTACAACTAACCTGTACGTTACATGTTGCATTGTGTTCACTGGGTATAGTGTCTTTGACAATCTCTTAATTGAAAGCTTGTCGGTTGAATTTCCGAACACCCTGTATAGGTTAACAACCGGGAAGTTACTGAAATTATGTAACATCCCTTACAGAAAAGTATTACTGACTAAATACTTAAAATCTCAGTGATTTAATACTGTCAATATTTATTTGGGAAATACTGGAAAAATACTGGTAGTGATAAATATTATAGGTAGTGATTAATACTACACAGAACTACTGGTGCTTAGTATTGAATTACTCACCGATATTTCGATTTCCGATATTTACCCGGCATAAAAAAAAATTATTCTTTTTTCGAAATTTTATTACTATTTTATAACTAAATTTGTTTCTTAAGATGCAGTCTATAATTATAAATATTTTCTCGTATTTAAAAAACACACTTAACTTGGTGGGATCGAACTCGGGACCTCTGGATCGTGAGCCAACTGCCTTACGTGGTAGACCACTTCTTAATTAATGTTAGTGTTATATTTAGTCTACATATGTCAACCAGCGCAAATATATAATTTTTCAAAAATCATCTTAAGAAACAAATTCAGTTTAAAAAGAGTAATAAATTTTTGAATTGGATATTAAAATGATATTCTCAGTATTATTTCAAAACTTGTACACTTTTATCACGACGAATTAGTACAGACCTTCATATAAAATGTATTTGTGCCTTACTTTTATTTCTTTTCCTTAATATTATCAGGAATTACCCATTATAATGTTTCTATACAAATTGTAGTACTGGTCAGTGATTAATTTCACATGGAATATTCAGTTCAGTACTTGAGTATTAATATTAAAATACTGGCCAGTGATTTATTACACATGGAATCCTTGGTTCAGTACTTCAGTACTAACATTGAAATACTCATCAGTAATTCAACACAAGTATTTATTACACAAGTATTTTTCACCTAGTATTAAATGCTTTCTCATCAGAAATTTAATACTAAGTATTCAATACTCGTCCTGTATTAAATACTACTTTCATAAATTACTGACCAGTAATAAAATACTATGCAATACTTGGATCACAGTGATTCAAGTACTAATAAATACTTAATTTTAGTATTATTAATACACAAAATAAGTATTTATTACTAACCAGCTAGTAATACTTTTTTGTAAGGGATATAAGTAGAGAGACAGAAATGAGGTAAACATTATACTATAGAAAAAAATCGAGCGTATCCCGTTTGACTACATAAAGATTGGACACTGTTCAATTGAACGCTCTATTGGATACGTAGGTATATACAGTGAGTGCAAAAAGTATTCGTACAAGGTTATGAAAAAGCCTTATTTGTAGAAAATGAACACTAATTAGCGGTTTATTAACAAAGAATATATATATAATAGATGGTACATTTTTTTAAATTATTTAAACAAAAAATATAATGAAACAAATATATTATTCTAATAATAAATAAAAATAAAAAGAATTATATTATTTTAGTACACAAAAAGTATTTGTACAATTCTTTTTAATTTATATAATATATTAATTTAATATTTTGTATATATGATAACCATTTGGTACACTGTTGTAAAATTTGTGTTAAATATAACATAAATCACATGTCCCAAACAACCCACTCAAATTTTTGTGTTAATTTAATGTAATATGGATGTGTTAAATGGTAACATCGATACTATGTTAAAATATTTCAACAGAAAGGAAAGGTAATTCTAATCGTAATTTGAGGTCAATTATGTGTACAATTAACATAACTTTTATGTTAAAGTTAAGATTGTAAGATAAAATCGACACTTTTTTTCTGTAAATTTTTATTCCAACTTCTGTTATAAAGCAAAATCAACACTCTTTTTCTGTAATTTTTAACACATTTAATAAATACATTTAAATTGTGTTACTTTAATATATTTTTTTAATTATTTTAATATTTTTACATTTTAAATTTGTTAAGTTAAATTAACATAGCAGGCATATGTTAAATCTACACATGTAT
>NC_092359.1:13450814-13490248 GCF_030848805.1 Temnothorax longispinosus | reverse complement strand
ACTATCATGGCAACCATTGTAAAATATGGACTTTTCCCTGCAAATTGAAAGAAAAATAAGTCCGTACGATTTTTTTTCGCCGAGTTATGGCTTATCAAAGTTACCTATGCATTTTTGTGCGTTCAATCACCGCCAACATTAGCATTACCTGATGGACACCACAGGGAGGTTGCTGGTCGGATTTTGCCCATTGTGTGTGTGTGTGTGTGTGTGTGTGTGTGTGTGTGTGTGTGTGTGTTAGCAGAGATTTGCACAAACTAATTTTTATTCAAACGAGGCATTGTTACGATTTTGTCTTTTCTTTTCCGAATGAACGATACAATTATATAGTGATTGCAACTTTCAGATATGACAATTTTTCGCGGAGTTATGCTTATTTGAAGTTGGGCAAATTTTTGACGTAAATTTTTGTTGCGATAATTTTGTTGCCCAGTGTACATCATTACATAGCGTATATACTTTTTTGAGTATGTTACGATTTACAAAGATCAACTTTGTTTTCTTAAATAGAATATATATATCATGTTTGTGTATTAAAATTCGAAAAAATATTGAACTTTGAGCAAAAATGTATTAACTTTTATTAGCATGGTGTGCAAGTTAGATGTCCTACCTTGTATATAAATTTATAAAAATAAATATGAAAAAAACCAACAATTTTGGTTGGTTGCATGTTTTACATGTCTTCAAAACAATGATTCATCTGGACTTGTACAATCAAGACTCTTCTGAAAATTATTAAATAAGCTTTCTAACACATTAATAACTATGCTTTCGAAAAATTCAGATAAATTTATTTTATGGAAATGACTATCTTTGTTGAAATTTTCTAAACATACATCACTGAATCGTGCAACCAGCCGCAACATTTGCTTTTTTAAAACGTTTATTTTTATAAAATTATAAACGTGTATTTTGCACCATGCTGATAAAAGAGTTTAGTCTGCAGAGTTTAATTTATTTCATTTTATTTCATTTTATTGCAAAAACATTTATTGCAAAATAACAGTTATTTAAAACAACAGTCGTTTTTCTTCGACCCAACTAACCAAATTGATATATTTAATCTCACAACGTTTCGACCGTGATTTCGGTTCTTTTCAAGTGAGAAGAGTAATTACGCAATCAATCCGCATAATCCGCATACAAAACATCCATTACGTCGCTGACATCGTGCCCTAACTATATCATGCATACGCAAAGATATCTTGTGCGTCGAGACAAAATATAAAAGCAGTGTAGCGTGAAAAGAGAAACGTCGCAAGCCATATCAGAGAACACATCCGGACAGTATAACAGTCAAAGTCACACTGAACAGTTATTTAGTTTCCACAACTTCTCAATTGTCTCTTTGCAAAACTAACGATCAATTTTTATAAATGCAATCCGGATGATTAAAAATTCAAAATCAAGAAGAAAGAGGAATATACTGATAGAGGTAATTATTTACAAAAAAAACTGCGTTCACAAATACTGGCACAGAAAAATACGTATGCACTCAATTGTGACCAAATTTGCACTGGTGACTCGTAAGGCTTCCCCTTAGACGCCAAACCACCGTAAAAGCCTACAGTGTTGCCACGTCGGCAGAAAAAAATTTTTTCCACAAACTTTTTGATTACACCTCGTATATTGTATTATTAAAGCAAAGAGATTTCAATATATTTACGATTCACTGCTTTAAATAACTTTTCTTTGCTCATACATGTACTATTTCCACATATATATATCAGTCGTTTATGCCTTTTTTTAATACTTAAAATAACTTCTATATTTTTCAAACTTTTTTTGTTAATAACTTTTTAATAAAAAACGACCGCCGGCTAAAACCTTCTGAAGGTCACTCAGGAGGGTGACCTTGACAACATATGTCAAGGTCAAGGTCATTGGCGAGTAGGGTCTTTTTGTAAGTAATTACCCTGATAGAATTAATTAATCAGCGTAACGTGGATTTGTTTAAGAATTATATTAATATTCATAAAGATGCATATATGGTAGAAAAGATAGCACTGACTTTAATCTTATCACGTGTTCATAATCCGTAATACAGTATTAATTTTTTAATTGTTAATTTTTTAAATTGTTAAATTGATAATATAAATGCTGTGTGCAGGTCAGTTCCTGGAGCAAAAGATGGTTCACGCATATTTTTTTATTCGTTGTCATACTTCTGTACAGCATCGCCGGGGCGATGATTTTCATAGCAGTAGAGGGTTCGGCCGAGGAAACTGCTCTCTCGAACATCCGGAAGAAGAGGTATGTTCAGAAACAAAATATAAATTCAAACTGATTATCCAAAAAGTATAAGTATCAAGAGTCAATATATTTATTCAATGTCATAAAAGTCAGAAATAAAATACTTGTTAATTACTCCCATCCACTTAGTATGAAATGTTGTCTAACGTAAGACAATGTCTCGTAAAATTAAGATTTATGTTGACCACAAACTAGCTAAACATTTTCACGGACTTTTATTGGCCATTACAAACAAGATCTATTATTTACTTCTTCATTAAAACGGAGTATTTGTTGAACGTGTACCAAAGGATGCAATGAATATCGCATCGCGAGATATCGTTGATTATTCTAGAAAGATGCAGGAGTGAACTAAGGAATAGAGCGAATCCTTGGCTACGAACAAAAAAAAGAAAATATCACGTATTAACGCCATTTTAACATGTATTAACGATCCGTTATCTATATAGCTTCCGTACATAATCACGTCTTAATATCCGGTAATTAATGTGGAATCTAATCTAATTTTCACCGTTCGTGTGCCATACGAACTCGATGCGATGTTGCGGTTTCAATACTATCTCGTTGTCGATAACGTCAATCCTGGTCCTCGCCTAGTCCTGCCAATGCTGCGCGTCTAGTTCAGTGCAACAATTGTTAATCATGCTAACCAATATTGGATTTCACGGTCGATCGTACAACATTGTTTGCCGAGCTGCTTTAATGCCACTTGCTTCCAACTCCATTGTACAAATTCTATACCTTACAAAGCAATGTCGTTTCTCTAAAGAATGCACTTTACATTCATTTCGTATTGGCCATTCGATTTGAATCATGAAATAATATATTAATAGTGAGTTTTCTTTTTAAGAACTTAATAGCTCGGCAAAAATAATTGTGATAATTGTTTCGTTTTTGCGAGAAACGTGACTAATGTGGCAAAAAATTTTCTTTATAAACTTTTCTCTATAAAAAATATTATTAAATAACCTGATACCAATTACAAAACTGCAGCGAAGTTGTAAAATATTGTTAATAATAGATGACACTTTTCATATATCGTCATCACGATGGCGAGCACGATCTCGTGCTTTTCTTTGATTGTGATTTTTCCTGCAATTTTCTAGCTCAATCGATTAGCTTCAGGACGAAGACTAGATTAAATTTCGACGGCTGTTCTTATCTATAAGAAACTGGTCTCGCGTGACAGCTTTATTGCAATAAAACAAAACTGGTTAAATTCTCATTTATCGTACATTTTACGCACACGGTATTTAGAATGAGAACATTAAGGGGATCCTGCAGTGACTGGCGAACTTCCTCGATGTCGATAATGTCAACCTTTTTAATTTTGTTTTCCCTATATCTGTCTTTGTCTAACGAAATGACATCTGTCCTTTTTTCGACTGCTCGCCATCTTACGCAAGATCCGGCAACTACTGTTGCTGCTCTTCTTGTCATCCTGCATCCGTATTTGCATCACTAAAATAATTATTAGATGGATCTTTTTTTGTACGCATTGAATCTTACTTCTACTTACACGATATTATTCCTACATGTTTTCCCAAGGGTGGATGATAAACATTATGTACGTATAAACTGTAGAATTTTTGTTTTAAGCAAATATTGTCGTCAGGTGACAGCTGTGTATGTGCCCCAATAAGTAATATTTTTAATTTTTTGGTGCTTTTGATATAAAATCGCGTTTTCCACCCTAGATTTTTGTGTGGACTTTAATTCTAGACCAAAAACTTGCAATTCTGTAAAGCCAATTAAAAGATCCATTGATTAACGATAATGTCGGTAAATCATACGGCTGCAGGATCCCCTAAGAAGAGCTATTAGGAAGTCGTTTCTTTTTTATAAAGGCCAAGGTTAATATTTGTCTCGGGTTTTAGTCGGAAGATATTACAGTCAGCAGATAAACAGTAAAGACACCTTGCTTATGATCGTGTGCTGACGAAATATTGCACCATTAACTGTATTCCCCTTAGTCTAAATTTAATTACAATGTAGCCCAAGGCGCTTGCGCGGCTATTATATTAATTCGGAAATAGTAATCCTTTGATATTAATGATTATAGCGTGCGTATCTTCGCTATCTCCATTTGAGTAGGAGATCGAGTCTAGAAAGTTTCGCCTAAAATTAATCCTCGAAATCAAGGAGTGCGGTTGAGGATTTCGTCTTTCCACGATAATAGAACGTTATTATGTCAGATTGGAGTAGAACTCTCTTTTATTGGGCAGGCGCGCCTCATATTTGTGGAATATCAACCTAATTCAGTAACGAGGGTGTTTTAATTAATCCTCGCGGCTTTCGATGTCTTTACCTTGCCATCGAAGTTTGTCTTGATTTTAATCGAGAAAGTACTGAATATTGGCAAAGTTTATATCACCGGATACATTTATTGCCTCGGCTTTTATTGAGAATGTCGAGGTGACACGTCTCACGAAGAGGCTCGCCCACATCTTACGAAGATTCCTGTATTCTGCGAAAGGTCTCAAGTAAATTGGCTCAGCTAGTCACTTATGTATATAAAAAAGAATAACTTGACACTTTTTCATCATTTACTTAAATTGCGTGAGTACAAAAAAAAATGATAATATATCAATTTCTGTACAATAATTGTTCGCATAATATATAATAATAAGTATAGTCAAGGGATAAAGTAGAAAAATAAAATAATGCAAGTATTAAATTAATTCAATATTAAACACAACTTTTTTTTACGAAATGCGGAACTTAAAAAAAAAATTTGTACTTATGTTTTCGCAGTTAAACGCTTATATCTAATAATTTCCAATATTCGAGTCAAGCTTTTAGCCCGAGTTATCATAAATTTCTATCAATTGTAGAAATGAGACGCTCAATACAATTCGTGGATTATGCGACGACTCGGTACTGGCGTCAGATATGTCCCGTTGGAGAGGAGCAGCGATGTACGAGCTAACGCAGTACGAGAAAGATCTGTACGAGCATTTCGGCCGGGGATTGATGGACAAAGGCGAACAAGTATGGACATTTTGGAATGCCGTGTTCTACTGTGGCACCATTTATACGACCATAGGTGAGTACAATATCTCTAGCAGCGTTCGCTAATCGCTCGTTGGCTCCTCGTCCCTACACACAGAAAAGTACATACTACTTGCAAGTAAATATTATTTGTTCTAAGTAATCTAAGTATTTGATAAGTTTATACATCCGCAAATTTACTATAAAATCATCACAAGTATCACATTAACTCAAAACATATTCTAGATCTTAGCAAGTCTAGTACTTTAAACAAGAATATTTAATTAATACTAGGATTTTTACTTACTATATAGAGATAGATTCTTCCATAGGAAAGAGAAGCATATATACTTAAAAATGTTCTGGCTATATCTTCAAAACAGTAAGAAATCGATAAAAATTTCTGAGATTGTTCTTTTAGCCTTTCTAACGTGCTGTAAAAAAGTTGAAACAAACCCACTAAATGGTTGCTGAGTTATAACGATTTTAGGGAGGTATTGAGGTATTTCAAATATATTCAGAAATGGCTGAAATTTTGAGATATTTCAAGAATTAAATTAAAAATACTCTGCAAGTGATTTACTAAACGATTTAAGAGTTATTTAAGTTTAAAGTTAATGAAATTAACATTATCTCTTATTGGAGAATCGACATTTTTGCTGTGAATATAAATAAAAACAGTGAGATATTTCTAAAACTTTTTTAATATGTAAAACATACATCACTGACATTGTATTTTAAGTTTCAAAACTTTTTGCTGAAATTTGTTTATTTTTTACTTGTTTAAACAATACTAATTATTTAAATGACAAAAAACCATACTCAAACTGTTAACGGTAATCCTTTCTAACGTATAAAAAATTTTGAGTTATTTGACATACATGCAAAGTTTTCATTTTAGTAATTTTTTATTGAAAGCTAACTTTTGGCAGTGATGTATATATAGCCAGAACATCCTTAAGTATATAATATTCTTGAAAAAAGAATAAATTCTTCTTTTGAGCAAAAAATAATTAGCTTTTTTAAGACTTGTGCCAAGTATATCTTAAAACTATTATTAAGGAAATATTCTTTGTTGAAGAAAACTATTACTTAAAACAAATAAAATAAAAGTAATTGCTTTCCTTGACTGTAGAATATTCTTCTGTGTGTGATCCCTTTTAGCATCTCTGATCTTAAGGGGACAATTAATCTTTGATTCCTTGAATTTTACTAAATTTTTAATATATGTTACACCGCATTATCTAATATAAGGTATAGTAATTCTGTCTAATGCGCAATAGTTTATGAAATATTAATGTTTACAACTTTTCGTGTGCGTAATTATTTTAAAATTAACAACAAAGAAAATTCTGCAAAATAAAGTTTATTTATGTACTATAATTATGTATTTTAATTATGTATTATAAATAAGAAAAATATAATTATAACGAAGTTAGTTATACATTACAAAGAAGTAGGGGAGACCGGGGCTGGTTGTCACATTTTTCAAATACTGATTAAAAAAAAAAATGTTAGCAATATTTTATAATATCGTATACTACTTTATTATAATGTAGCTACATCCTTTAGGTGTAAGAAAAAAAATTAGACTTGTATATATTTATATACAAAAAAGTTATTTAATTTTAAGCAAAATCGTGTAAATGTGACAACTTATCCCATAACCAGTGTTAGTTGTCACATGACTCTGGATTGATTGTCATGTATCTTTCATGTAGAGGACACATACGACAAACAGTTCCTGTTTTAATATTTTATTAATGTTAGTGACAGTTTTTGGTAAATTTAACTTAATAATATATTGCAGCATGAATTAAACGAAAAATTAATAATTTTCATAAACTTTGTAATATAATTCTCATAAAAACTTAGAGTAAATAAAAGAATAATAATTCTCATAAACTTTGAAATACTTTCATAAAGCTTTGAGTAAATAAAAAAATAATAACTCTCATGAATCCCATTTCATTTCAAACAACTTACCCTAAACGGTAATTTTGAACAAAGAAGATTATATTTATAAACTATGTTGCAATGACGGTTAACTAAATACATGAAAAATTATCTAAAACTATAATATTTCTTATGACTAAAAAGAAATTATGCCTAGTAATTCCAAAAACCAACAAAACAATAAAAAGGTAAGAAAAATAGAGGTAAGAAAGTCACAACCTCCAATTTTTAAAAAGTGCTCGTAAATATCACATGCGATGTTTTTGAAACGAGCTATTTCGTACATCCTAACACGATAGGAGCAACCTACACTATAGAGAAGAATATTCCACTCAATCTATTGTAAGATATAAGCTTTGTGACAACTTACCCGTGTGATGACTTCTAGTCCCGGTCTTCCCTACATCACAATTAACAAAAATACATTATATGACAATAATCTTATTTGGTGTCGGAACTTTCAATTTGTGCACTATTAATATTATAGTCACTATTATGTGTACACGTTTTTGGATCTATCATAGAAACATTTAAAACATATTACTAATTTACACCAAGCACATTTTATGAATGAAACCTTTTTACATAAGCTTGGTTTATTTATCAATGATATCGAAAGAAACATTTTAAACATTAATATTTTATAAACTATTGTACATTGGACAGAGTTACTGTACTTTGGTAATTAGTGAATAAAGTGTACTGTAGTAGCATATTAAAAATTTAGTAAGATTTAAGGGGTCAGGGGTAAGTTGTCCCCTTAGCACAATTAATGTGATATAAAATCTAATAAAGTTTAAAATTTATAAGCAATTTTTTAATTTCAAATTAATTAATTTGAAAATAAATGTGGTATTGCACGTGTATGCAGTATCGTCAATATTATTTTTCTATCGAGCGGAGAATTCGTTTTCACGCTTTTTTAAAAAATATACTCAACACGTGAGAATGTTTATTTTCTTTGGGAAAAGAGGCAGGCATGAAAATGGAGTGATATACATATAATGTACGCGTACCTGGAAACAGAGCAATTTTCATGTGGGACATATTCCCGTACATATCAAGAGCAGAAAGTTAAGTGTCTTAAGCGGTTTCATTATTATGATAAAACGCTTTGATTCTGACAAAACATTTTGCGACCGTATCTCAACTCGAGTCGTCCCCGCTTTCGTAAAGCTCGCGCAAGTTATTTTTATTTGTGCTGCTTGATGAGATTCAGTTTATTTGTCTTGAGCGGCTTTCTTCTCGAGTGAAAGACCGAAAGCCCGCAGAGAAATAAACGCAGCGGGAGATACATATATTGCGCTATAATGTGTAATATATGTATATCAATATACCGCGTGTGCGATGCGACTGATTTCAAGCTCAGGTCTTGCATATAGGTTTATATGAATTGTCCAGATTTCTGATATACAGATGCATGCGATCTGAATGCACATCTGTTGGATGCAAATGATGCGGATTTATTCCTTGTATAGGAGAATAATATCTTTATGTTATCGATAGAAATTGTATTAATAGAAAGCTTTTCTCCTTGCGCAGAAATATTTTATAGAAACCGAGATGGAATTATTGCTCTTATTTATGACTCGATCAAAATCCTATTGGGATTTCCATATTGAGAAAATATTGATTTTTTTCGGACGTTCGATTAACGAGCATATTACGAACTGAGTTATTTCTGAAAATATATAGTTATATTTAACAGTCGATAAAATATACATATGGTTTGTAAATATTTGCTATGTTACCGATTATTACCTATTGCATATTGAAAGTTCAACATGTCGTTCCGCACAAAATAAAACGTGACAAAATAACATATTTGCGCTGAATTTTGTAGGAAAAATTCGTGCTTTGCTGTGATACATGACGTACATGACCCAGTTTCCCAAGTGCTCTGTGCAATTTCTGCTCTCCTGCGCGAAAATTGATATCTACGCACGGTCAATAACCGATATGGAATTTCGAAGAAATGTTTTATTCGCTGACATATCGCTGTTTTGCGTGTGTCGGTATCTATCAAAATCTTCGATATATTTCCGTGTATTGGAATTCTGTCAATATTTCGATTTGCGATCACGAAGAGAGATAGCGAGAGAGGAGTGATTAAAAAATAAATTTAAAATAAATTAAAATTAAAATATGGAATAAAAAACAAAGTTTATATATACACGCGTCGATTACACGCGTGTACCTGCGTAAAAGGATTATTTGGATTGAACACGCTACGTAAATACACGAATGAGATTAAAGTTGAAAATAAAAAATCTAATAAATTCTATCGAGAGATCCGACTCGAAATTCGTTGCGACACTTGCGATTATAAGAAATATTGCGACGTTCGTAGAAACATAATAAAATGCATTCACGGATAAGATACACGTGCATGCGTTTCTCTTATTGTCTCGATTGTTGAAAAAAATTTGGCGATTCGAACACTGCGCACATTCATGTAGCTTTGTGAACAACGACGTTGTGTATGCCCACGCGTACTATTTCAAGTCCTGTCATTATATAATGGAAAAGAACACGGGTAAGATGATCGTAGGAAGACGTAGACAGACGTGTCATCGTGTTTTCGAGTTCTTGACGGACGCGAAGCGCGAGAAATCCTCTCGCGACGTTTTCTCGCCCGACCGAATTAAACGCGCTTACTCAGCCGTGGCGCATTGTAATGTCACTGATGTCGGATGGAAATATCGCGCAAAATCACTATCGAGACACAAGCTGATACGGCAATTAAATGTGATCACGTCCGCAAATGTTTTGTATGTTAATCGTCGTCCTCATATCCGGCAAATTTTAATTAAATCCGTGCGAGAAAGCAGTGCCAAATATTCGAATTGGCTTTTTTGAACTGCGTTATATATATATATGCTGATGCATGTATATATGTACATGGATTTATTTATCATGTTATTTATGACATTTTTTTAATAAATAAAAATGACATATTTTCTTCTTTAATAAATAAGAAAGAGAAAGAATTTAATTATAAATTAATAATATGGAAATTAATGAATGAATTAATCTATAAAGTTCTATCCATTTCTACGAAATAACTTTGTCAATTTCTGCGTGCATGTATTTCAAACTATACACAGACAATGTGAGAATGCGTTTTCATCGAAACAACAAGCTCTTATCTCGTTCCATTTATGGTTCCATCTTAATTATGATGGTAGTTATTAATGGGTGTCGCGCAGCATTACTACAATGCCAAGTTGAAGGAATATTGAAAACAATCTTGTTCTGGTGGAACGTAGCAGATGAAAGCACGCTTCTATGAATTGTATTTATGTGGTCCATAAATTACAGTCGATCTCGAAACGCTAACGAGATGACAGGAGGATCGCATAAATGTCTACCGATATTTAGTCGAAGAATTCTGTTTGAACATAAATTGTCCGATTTATTTTTTACGAAAGAGTCTCGCTTGTTACGAGTTCGACATTATTTGAATACGTCGTCATTCCTATTTAATTTCTACATTTTTTTTCTACGAAGAACATTTGCATAAGAATTGAGTTAGATCAACGATTTTCAGCAAAATAACATTATCTTGACATTTTTTACATACAAATATAAAACTATCTGAAAAATACAGTATTCTTTTTTAGCCTATCAATTTAAGTGTATGAAAATGACTGTTTTAAAATATTTTTTCTTCATCGACTTTATTTAATTATCTTATTTGAATTAAGTCACTATTACATGAGATAATAAATTAATCATTCTAGATCATTATAATTCTGCATTTATCTTGTTAATTTTCCATTTAAGGACGTTCTCCGGAAAATCGATTTTCTCTAGATTTTCTTGAAACTATGAATATACGTTAATTTAGGTGTGCTTTATGCGTGATATAAATTTCAGTATACCTCTTGCGATATTAAAAATCGAGATACTGAGCTTCAAAGTTTCAACTTTTAACATGGGATTCCTATTCCGAGCTATTGTAAAACAGACATTGTAATGAATTGTAAAAAAAGTTTTCTCTAAATGTTTTTGAAAAACTAGTATATGATGCTCCATAAAAATAGAAATAATATGCGATAAGTGTCAATACCTTTGCGATACTCGTTTTCGAGAAATACTTGTGTAAAGTACACGATTTGATGAATTTTTCGCTCGGTTCAGAGTGACAGAAGAGGAGAGGCGTCAGTTACTTGATAACGCCGCATGAGTTCTCACGCGTGAAGTTGACTTCTTATTTTTTAGATGTTATTATGGCTGCGTTCCTTTTGATGCTTTCAGCGCTGTAAGCATTATTCTATCTCCGTTGCACATTGAATATCAAATAGAGATGGAGCGACGCTTTCAGTGCTGAAAGCGTCAAAAGGAACACAGCCTATATATGTAATATTTTGTATATAAACAATTAACTTCAGTGCTATGAAGTACGTGACAAAAATTTATAGGCTCTTTTGTATATAACGTTCGTATCCAACAAACGCAAAATATAATGCCCGTTCTAGACTGGAGGATGAGCCGACTCTCGGCTCATCCGCCTTCTATAGTGTACGTGACATAAACTATACATAAACTATAGATTTTTACCCGTCTACACCCCACTCACTCGGATGAGCCGAGAGTCGGCTCATCCTCCAGTCTAGAACGGGCATAATTGCTAATTAATACAGGAGCAACACGTAATATAATGGATGTCATGCTTAATTAATGTCGAAGTGAAATAACTCTCTTTTATTAACGCATAATATGTTACATTACATTTCTGTTAAATATAGTTGCAATTTTTTACATGACTAGGAGGTTAAAACTAAAATCTACATTGTATGTAATTTTTATTATATTTTCATTATATTACATGTTACATTTTATTATATTGCAACTATGTAACTGTTATACAGGGTGATAAAAAAAACTAAATACCATAAATTTGTGTGATGAAAGAATAAGGGACCAATACAAGCATTTTAAGTATAGGAACCATGGGTCGACGACACTTCGTTACGGCGCTACACGCGTTTAAAGTTTCACTGCGGTGCGGAAAAACTTTGGTACGTATCTTCAAGGGTCGATAGAGGATACAAATACAAGCATTTTGAACATAGGAACCATGGGTTCCCGGCCCTTAATTTCGGCGCTATGCAGGTGAAACGCCGCAGTGAAACTTCAAACGCGCGTGTAGCGCCAAAACTAAGGACCGGGGACCCATGGTTCCCATGTTCAAAATGCTTGTATTTGTGTCCTCTATTGACCTCTGAAGTTACCAAAGTTTCTCCACACCGCAGTGAAACTTTAAACGCGTGTAGCGCCGTAACGAAGCGTCGTCGACCCATGGTTCCTAAATTTAAAATGCTTGTATTGGTTCCTTCTTTCATCACACAAAATGGCACTTAGTTTTTCATCACCCTGTATATCAGTGTTTGCATAATATCAGATATTACGCAGATATGCACGTACTTGCTATTCAATCACAATTTCCATAATTTATAAGTTCTTTTGTAAGAGTTTTCCTTGTGTGTGTGTGTGTGTGTATTTAATTAATATTATTTAAATACGTCATGTAATCATCGTTTTTTAAATCTAATGTTAATAATTAATTTCTTAATTTTTTTCTTTTAATTTTTATTTATTTTTTTATTTCTATATTTATTTTTTTATTAATTTTTTAATCAATTTTTCATTAATTTCTCAACACAAAATGACATATTTTTGACGTGAGATGATCTGAGTAATCAGTGTATTTTCGAGCGATCCCATTAGAATTTTCGATTCTGACGAGGTCACAGGGTCAAAGGGCCACCCCGGTCTTCCAATTCTGGTGCAGTGTAAAGCCCCGGACACACAAATCGACGGAAGACGTAAGACGTAAATCGTAAGGAAATCCACTAATCAGAGTCGACTATTCCCCTCTTCTTCCCTCTTAAAGAGGGGAATAGTCGACTCTGATTGGTGGATTTCCTTACGATTTACGTCTTACGTCTTCCGTCGATTTGTGTGTGAAGGCCTTAACCTCCGAGCGGTACCATCGGACGGGTTGCGGTGGTGCAGGCGCGGCGTCGCGACGCCAAAACCGCGGTTTCGATTGCGCGTGGCATTCCCGCTCGATATTCGCTGCAGTATAAAGCCGGTCATCTGGTTCCGCCGCCGTGGCTCGTAGCGGCAAACGTCGCCCGTGCCGACGGTGGTGGTACTTGGTAGCGGTGGTGGTGGGAGCAGCCTCCGTTTTATTTCTGTCACGGCCTCGTTGGGGCCGGCTTCGCGAGTGCGTTCCTTTCGACGAGTCTCTCTACCCGAAGACCGTCAAACAACGACGACGACGACGACGACAACAACGGTGACGGCAACGACGAAGAGTCACACGATGGAAGACAGTTACACGGTTCACCGACGTCGAAAGGCAGCCGCCAGGAAGCGTGAGAAGACGCCTGATCCTTCGTCGAGGGGTGCCGCGTCGCGCATGGACACTTCGGACGATGAGGATGAGGAGAGGCGCGCCAGAATGGAGAGGATGGCTGAGGATGCGGAGAAAATGGAGCAGCAACAGAAAGAAAATAGACTGTCACAGCAGCAGAAGCAGGAGGTACCCTTGAAAGAACTGCAAAACAAGGATAAGAAAGGAGAGCAGCGTCCTACCAGGAGAAAAGACAGGACTGACGCGAGGAATTCCGCGAATGTGGATGACATGATCGCTGTACGCGCCGAGGTTGCCGCCAAGTCGGCGGCTGGAAATAGTTCGAAGACACGTGAGACTGATGCCGCAGTGATTGGCGACAACAGCACGCAACCTACGGAGCAAGTAAAGCAAGTCATCGAAGTAGCAAAAAGGGTTGATGATGGTACCACAAAGAGAGACGTCATCAGACCTGAGATTGTTCAAGGGGTAGTGTTCAAGGCTAGTATTGTTCAAGAGACGTCAGAGACGCCGAAAGAGACGAGCGGCGAGACCGGCAGACCTGTCGAAGCCCGCAAAGTCGAAAGGCGATTTAAAAGGAAATCGAAGGAACGTGTGGAGAGATATAGTCGATCAACGGATTCCAGCGATGTGGATGAAAAGAGCGAGTCGAGTCAAAAGCGGACGAAGTCACCGGAGGCGACCAGGTCTAGGACGAAAAAGACGAGCGGAAGGAGTCGACTCAGTGATCCGGAAGTACAAAAGAAAGACGCCGAGAGGTCGAATCGAGAGAAGAGATCATCAAGTCGACAGAAACTGGAAAACGAGCCTCAGACGAAGGATGACACTGAGAAACCACGCTCGAGATCTTACAGTCAGGTCGAAGACACTGACGAGGATCTGAAAACGGTAAAGAAAAGCGAGAGTTTCCCACAGAAATATGTCGAGGAGCGGATATTGAAGAGGTCCTCGATCGAGAAGAAGAAACAGATCATCCCGCTGAGTAACGAAAGCCTGATCGAGGATTTCGCGAAGGCCCAGAGAGAGTACCTGCTAAGGGAACGTAGCATTCTGGACCCGGAAACCACAAACGTGTTTCAGGACGCGGTTGAAGTTAGTTCCTTGAGGAGACGGAAATTCAGTCTGGTGTACAGCGAGAGTGAGTACGAGGACATCGTTCAGAATGTAATACAGTCTTCCAATACAGCTGATAAGAAGAAATCGTGGTTCTCTTGGTTGTCCTTTTGGCGCACTAAGAAGAAGGATGAAGATACCGTAAAAAAGAAGATTGAGGACGAACCAGATATCGTAGAGAAGAAGATTGAAGACGAACCAGATATCGTAGAGGAGAAAATTGAGGACGAACCAGAGCCCGTTCCGAAAGTCGAGGAGATCATAATGGAGAAGCTAGAAGCTACGGAGAAGATTACTTTATTGGACTTCTTCAGAGCTCTCAAAGATATTGTCGGAGAGTTTAAAACCTTCGTGGCACAGAATCCACGTGAAACTACTATCATTAGGCGACTGCGTAATCGCTGCATAGCCGGATTGCTGCTCGTAATGATCTACTGCGGCCTCGGCGGCTTCATCTTTCGTTTCGTTGAGGGTGCCTTCGAAACATTCTACAAATGCGGTGTAAAGCGCGTGAAGCGTGACTTCCTAGATACTCTGTGGAATTACAGCCACAATTTGAGGGAGGACGACTGGAAGAGCATGGCGCGCAAAAAACTGATGGAGTTCGAGGAACAGCTTCACACAGCTCACGAAGCCGGGTTACATACGTACAGCGGTCAAAAAAGTTGGAGTTTTCTGAATGCGGTCGTGTACTGTCTCACTGTCATCACCACCATCGGTGAGAATCTGAGAATACGTTAATTGTCTTGGACGAGGCTTAAGGTGGAAACAATTTCCCTGGGGAGATCATCTTCTAGTAGCCTCCTTTTATTTTTTTTGTATAATGTTGATCTTGAAAATACAAGGGTGAGTCAATAATTCTCGCACTCTATTTCTATAATTTATTAGAATAATAGTAGAGAACGTTCAATTACATCATTTTTCAACATAATCCCTTTCAATGCACTTGTTCAACAAGCTTGCATATACCCTCGAAGAAAAAATGTTTCTAGTTTGTCTCTCAGTCATGTATGCACCGCTTCTTGCACATGTTGGTTGTTGTTGCATGACAATGCATGCCCAAATACTGCTGTCCACAGTGTTCAAACGCTACATATAACATTTGTTTTTTATAGCTGAACTAGTGTACACTCTCTGTACTTCAAGTGAGATATATGTTTGAAATTTGGCGAAAGCGAAAAGGGAAGTTTTAGTGCAGTTCAGTATCTAGTGTAGAAATAAAAAATAAACCTGTATAGTCCAGATCTCGCTTCCTCAGATTACTATTTGTTTGGTTCACTTAAAGATTCCTTAAGAGGTCGTCGATTTTCCACAGACCAAGAAATGGTGCATACATGGCTGAGGGACAAACCAAAACATTTTTTTCGATGGTATATACAAGCTTGTGGAACGCTGGAACAAGCATTGAAAAGCAAGGGAAATGTTGAAAAATGATGCAATTGTATATTTTCTACTGTTGTTCTAATAAATTTAGAAATAGAGAGCGGATAATTATTAACTCTCACCCTTGTATCATGTATAAAACTTCTCAGAAAAACTTTTTCACGAAGAAGTAGCGTCTTCAAACTGAAACAGTTTTTAGCACTATATGCGTGTATATCTTATACGTCTTTATTTCTTTGATATAATTTACAAAAAAAGAAACGAAATAGACACATTAAAATTAAAGGATACAGGATACAGGAGAAAAACGATTAAAGTCCACTTTTTATCGAATTTGATCTGATTATACTATCTTACGGCATTTTCAAAAAATTTTCATAATTCTTATCTGTTGTCTTTTTTATCAAGAACAGTTATATATATCATTAGAAATAAGGCTAAAAGATGTACCATGTGGGGGAAAAATGATCATAGTTTATGCGCTTGTGGGGCAGAACCATCAGAGTTCAACATACAATGTATAAGCAAACACTATGATGCATTCCAATATTTACTGCTAGTACTTTTTTCAATACTTCCCTAAGATATTGGATGTCTTGAAACTTAAAATTACAGCTTTCTCGAAATTGACACTGATCGTTTTTGCTCTGTACCCTTTAAATTATTAATATAAATCTGAAAGATTTTTATTTTAAATGAAGAATTATATCAAATAAAGAAGAAAAGAGAAAAAAATTATTAAAACTGTATTTCTAATATACTTCTTACTATTATATTCATCCGAGTTTCTTTTCGTACTTTAAACCAAATGAGCTTAAAACAATTTCTCGTATTTTCTTCTTTTGAATTTAAAATATTCTGAAATATTTTCCTTCAAATAAATATCTATTAAATTACTATCGTTCGTAGATAGTGTTACAACTGTTCACAGTTTAATGTTCCTCCGAAAAGATGAATTAACGTTATATCGACGACGTACTTTGTTCAGCGTAACAAGGGCACGCAAAATTAAGATAATTACATTCGTTACATATATATATAGTTATATATATATATATATATATATATATATATCAGATATACATATAAAACCATACGCGTTGTGAAAGTTCACGAATAAGTTTCGTTTGCTGTAGAACGTTTTATGGGTCCCTTATTGATTTTCTAACACATAAATACGTTGAAATTCTGATGGTGCCTACACCATCTCTTGATGCAAAAGCGTCAAGAGAAATGCATGTCGGTGACGTATTTTGTTCAGCGCAACAGTGAAACGCAAAATTAAAATAATTATATCCGTTATACATATACATATCAAATAATACGCGTTGTGAAGGAAAACTCACCAACAAGTTTCGTTTGATGTAAAACGTTTTACGGCGTTCTGTATTGATTTTCTGACACACAAATGCATTGAAATTTTGATGGTGTTTACACTCTCTCTGATCAAGAAAAACGCGCACATGTCGACAAGGTAAAAATTGATTTAAAAAGCTGAAACATTTGTTTAAAATATATTTATTTAAATTGAATTTGGTTAAAAAACTAAGTAAAACATTAAGAAATGAAAATCGTTGCAAATCTAATAATAGGAAATAATGAATAAAATAAAATAGAAGATAAATAATTAATTAAGAAATTCACAATTTATTTATTTTTTATATTGTTTTAAATTCTGTTTAAATAGTTAGTACCTATTCTTTATATTATATCGTTTAGAGAGATCGTCAAGACGTGATAAATTTGGATCGTAAACGAGAAAGCTTCGGAAGCTCGACGTCGTTAACTCGCATTATGCAATGATGACAATGAGCACTTTTCCGATCGGACAAATTTGCAGAAAAAATACATTTAAATTTAAATTTATACATATTGATCGTATTCGTATAAGTGGAATTGTTCAATTGCATTTCCTGAATCATACCCAGCCAAGGCGAATGCAACCAGTTTACGAGAAAATAACCCTCTTATATAGCTCCGTTGAATAATCTAAACTTAGACTTTACTCGCGACGTGCGCCGCTTTTGCAGCGACGATTCAGAGACCGACACAAACAAAATAAACTATGATCTTACGATTTCGTTCTATGTATACGCCCTACAATTAAACTTGTATACGACGCAATATGACCATTATATTTTTTATAATAAAGTAATATATTTAATAATATTATATTATATATATAAAGTATGATATTAATTATTTATATATTATATTATATGCAATAAAATTATATTATTTTATTATATATAATTTATTAGACATTATATACAAAATATATTAAATGTAATATAAATAAAAATATACTATGCTATAAACTTTAATATGGCAACTATGGAGCTAATTTTTTATTTCAAGATAAATATGTCAGAGATAAACCCAGCATTTTAAACGTTTCAATATACACTTAACTCTCTTTTTACGCTTTCTAAGTAACGCGGTTTCTGGAAAAATTTTTATTTCTCATTATTTTTATGTTACATCAATTTAGACCTATGGTTTTAGCGATTAATCTGACCGAAACCAATGGCCGTATTGTCATGAGTGTCATGACGATTATTATAGTAAGTTGGGTCGATTAAAAAGTCTTAACTGTTATGTTAATTAAATTAATTATAATTGCTGGCGAAGTAAATGTTATTACTTGCTCGTTTTATCTCTCATGTACATATACATCAGATCTTAATTTTAATTTCTAATAACAAATTAATTAATGACACAGATATGTAAAGACTGTATAAAAAAAATTCAAATTAAATTCTCTCTCTCTCTCTCTCTCTTTCTCTCTCTCTCTCTCTCTCTCTGGCAATAAGAGCCAAGCGTGGTGTTTTACCGCTCAAATTTATTATGTAGGTGATTCGCAAATACAGTCAAATGTGGTCAAATTACGTACGTTTCGACCCTTTTTGGGGTCATCTTCAGCGCATTATCCTAACATCCTATCTAACTAATTAATGAGACTATTCTAATTAATAAAAAATTTTCAATCGGACACGTCCTTCCATACTATCATGTTGAAAAAACGAGTAATACCGTAGACAGATTATATAGGCGAATAAGTCATAATGTGATAATAAAATAAAGTTTTGTTTGGTTAATTACATATATGTGTTTTATCTTTTCATTTAAAGTTTCCATATGTTGTCAGCAGACCCTGAAGAAGTAAAACATAACCCATTTTCGCAATACATACTACGTATGTACATACAAAAGGTTTTTCGTCACATGGTTGGCCTAAATACAAGCACTTTTTACATAAGTAGATGCATACCGACCAATACCGAGTGAAAGAACCACGTAAAAAGAAAACTTTTGCAAATAGCATCATTCTTTTATGCAATTTTTCCCAAATAACACGAGTTCTTATTATACGTGATACATATATGTATATCGCGTAAAAAGGAAGTTGGGAGTAATACATGGGTGTAATAACATATTCTAATTAATTAATTGAGTGATTTTTCATTACAGGGTATGGACATATCTCACCAACTACGGACACAGGAAAAGCCATCACGATTGTGTACGCCATTTTCGGCATCCCGATGTTTCTTATAATTTTGGCCGACTTCGGTAAATTATTTACGCGCGGTATAAAGTTCCTGTGGGCATTCGTGAGAAGGTTGTATTACACTGGTAGTTGCCGTAAAGTCCGTCGCACTGCGCCCGTTCAGGTAAGATACATACTCCATGCGCTTTAAAAAAATTATCGCTTAAAGAAGAAATTAGGCCAACTTCCAAATTTCTAGAATCTTTCACAATATCTTCAATTTACGATATTGCATATTTTCAGTATATCTTTTGCATTCCATTTTTATTGCATTACTTCTTATTTTTGATCGCTCGACCGATCCATCTGGATCCATCCATCCAGTTAATTAATAATTTTATCTCGCCCACTGTGGAAATTGCAGGAAGTTATGAAGGGCATGCAACTCGTATACGATCTCGCGAAGTTTCGGCGGCCCTCGCAGATGAATCCGGAGGAGATCGAGGAGATGCAGAAGCAGCAGACTCAGCAGCCACAGACGGTCTTGAACGTGGACGCCAACGCGCCGGACACGCCGGGTACGCCGGCATTATCGGCCTTCGCCGTCGATGACGAATTCAATCTACCGATTTCGGTGGCGATCGTCATTCTCTTGGCTTATATCTTCATAGGAGCCACCCTATACTCCATGTGGGAAGCTTGGAACTTCTTCGAGAGCTTCTACTTCGTCTTCATCTCTATGAGTACTATCGGCTTCGGCGATTACGTGCCAAAGGTGATTATCCTCAAGTCGAATGTCATTCAGTCGAACCAAATAATTAATAATTAATAATAACACTCTTCATAAATTCGTAGATAAAAATTTATATTGTTATTTCTTCATCGACTTCGATAGACATGAATAATGGTCGATGTAAGTCGAGAGGTAAATCGTACGACGTTGAGATATTATTGGTTAATGAGAGTTGCTTGAGTGGAATTAACAGAAAACTAATTAGCGTATTTATCTAAGTGGCATTCTTAATTATTTATCATTCGCCATGACTGCTATATGTTAGGAATTCGCGAATTCCGTTTGATTTGCTCTTAGCCCCTCTTTGAATTCGCCTCTCGAATTTTATTTGCAATCTCACGACAGTTTCCATCTTTGCAAATGATTAATTTACTCTCGTGTTTCTTTTTTTCACGGTGGCGTTCAGATGGTAAGCCTTTTGACGTGTAAGGCCTCTCTCTCAACGAGAAGCTGTATATCACCGTATACATGTATTCGTTTCGTTGTTTCGCACAAGCTTATTTCCTTTCGTATCGTTAAATAGTGAAGTAAAGTCTTAGTTAATGAAATTATATAAATACTGCGAGATCCACGATTCGCAGAACTTAACGGATTCATTGATTGATTGATTTAGCATCCCATATACATGATGTGTTCGATAGTATACCTGGTGTTTGGCCTGGCGCTCACATCCATGTGCATCAATGTCGTGCAGGTGAGCGACAACAATTCTATTTTAATACATTTATTGCCATATTATTCATATTTAACTGACGCGTAAGTTTCAGCAAGATCTCCGTCATTCATTTGCGGGTGACAGTTTTATTTATTCCATTAAGAATGATTATTAAGTATTTAAGACAGAAAAAGAACAATATAAATTATATAAAAACATTTAAAAAACAATAAAGTATTAAAATAATTTATTAAATTTGTTACATTAAAAAGAGATTTATTGATTTTTTAATTTTTCTGTTATTTTTTTAAATTTTCTTTTAATTTTATATATGTTTTAATCACAAAAAGATCTATTGTTTGTGAATGACAGTTTTACTTATTCTGTCTAAAATTTTATTATTAAATATATAAATATACCTACATATATTTCTTTATTTAATTAATTTTTTTGCATAGTTTATTTTGTAATCTGACTTTGTATATATTAAAAACAATCGCACACGTCTCTTTGCGTCTCCCAGAGCTTAATGACGAAATCAGCTTGGCACTCAAAGTGTTAAAGAAATTATAACAAATCAAATCAAGACTAATCATTATATCAAATCAAATTAAGACGAGCTACAGATATCCATGTGATAACATAATTATATTCCTTATAATAGCTTTCAATTGAAACTAGTTTAATCAGATTAGTCCAGTTAGAAACTAATTAATTAGACTAGTTAGACATCTGCACTTGCAGACTCGTTACACTCGTATCGATCTGATACGATTGATTTAATTTTTCATTTCATTCTTGAGCTTTCTATAAATCTCTAATTATATATTTTATTCATTTTTTCTGTTTTTTTTTCTGTTTTTTATTTTAGCTAATTACTTACAGAAAATGTATGGAGTATGGAATGCACTACAATCTTTCTTAAAATATTATTAATTTTATAATTATTGTGGTAGTCACCTAAAGCAATATAATTATATCTTTCGCATAACTTCATAATTCTTAATTATGATATAGTTATAATTAAAATGCTTATTTATCATTATTCATTAAGATTTCATCATTTTAACATTTCTTCTCATCCTCCATTTCTGGATAAGAGAATTTTCATGTTAGCACATACATTTCAGTAATAATATCCAATAAATGCCAAACAGAATATTTCTATAATTAGCAACAAGAATCTCGACAGAGTACCTCGTATCTAACACAATATTTCTTATACACAGCGTATTTACATATTCGTCTATTTACAAGAAATAATGAATGTACTGATTCAATGGCCGAGGATTAAAGTAGTGATGTGAAAATACGTGGGAGAACAATACTCATTAATCTGATCGAATTAATCAGCTTAATCGTGTGTCGCCAGGTGATGCTATCGGATTCATTCAAGCAGGCGAGCCAGAAGATCGGAGCCACGATCGGCTTCGAGGTCGCCGACGACGACAACTCGATAAAACCGGCGCCGCCGCCGCCGGTCGAGGTCGCGGACGTCCACGTGAGCGCAAAGGAGTCTGAGAGCGGCGAAAAGATCGCGCCCAGAGCCAAACAGGAAGACGTCGACCTGTAGATGCATTTCTTTCAGGAAAAATTCCTACACGTCTCGATCGAGCGCTCGTTCGAGTTCGTTTCTTGGAATACGCGAAATGTCTCACTCTCTCTCTCTCTCTCTCTCTCTCTCTCTCTCTCTCTCTCTCTCTCTCTCTCTCTCTCTCTCTCTCTCTCTCTCTCTCTCACTCTCTCTCTCTCTCTCTCTCTCTCTCTCTTTATCCGGCCTTAAGAGAATAATCGTCCGAATTGGCTTACGTAACGCAATGGTAATAGGCGGTAATCACACGGCACGCACGCAATCAAGCTTCGAGGGACAATCGCTGTCAGGATCGTCTTTATGTCTGAGACCTATGGAGAAGTGCGACGAAGACATTTGACTGTTACTTATCTTCTTCGATGCTTTTCAGGATTGAGTTTGTGCGTTGTGAGTTTTGATCAGGTCCAATTAATCTGTCTCGCGGGACTCAACACTTTTATTAAGTTAAATTCTGAATATCTAAGTTCATTCTCCGTCAATGCAAAGACGGTCCTGATCGTCTCGGCGGCGTCAACAATGAAATCTTCAGAGCATTATACGCTACACGTCCGTCTATCGTTGAAATCGCATCTAATAAACGCGATTCTCTCGAGAGTACATATATTTCTGAGACGCGCGAAGATGCGGATTAGTGAATTTATGGAAACTGGAGATCTAATCGCGTCTGCCATCGTGTTTGATGAATGCCCGAAGAGATGGAGTTTTAGATGAGGCGATCGAGTTTTGCGTGTAAAATGATTGGGCATAATTCAACGAAGAGGTTGAAACGAATTTATGCGAAATAATACGCACAATTATATTCAAATCGCGTCTTGTCAGGTGAGAGTCCCGCAGATTGGGTTTGTGAATAATTTTAAGAGGCAGGTTTTAATGAAAAGTCTTGCCAATAGTACAGGTGAAATAGTATTCTGTTTCATAATTTTATTTTGCAATTTTGGGCGTGAATTTAGAATTTGGTGATATATTTATGGAATTTTATGATTACAACATATCGTACAATTGTACGAATATAAAATAAAAGATACTACATGCCTACAGAAGATATATATTTTCCTATTTTTTATGACCGCACACGTATTCCATGAAGCGAATTAGCGCAATTCTCCCAATCTGCGGTAAATTAAATGCCTGTTACAGTGATATCTCCAGTGATAGTCTGTAATTATATGAATACGATGGATTGCGAAGACCTATTTTTGTCAAAATACTACATCGAACAAAAAAAGAAATATTGCTACTCTGCAGCTGCTCTTGCCAAATGTTCGCGGGTAACAATACATCTCACGATTTATTTTTCGTAGTCTAGTGTCTATTGACAAGTATAAGAAGTATAAGTATAAGAAGAAATTGGTATTTTGTATATTCTATCATCGCGTGACTTTGTAATTACTCCATCTGAGTTGATGCTGAGTTTTGTCGCGTGATGCGAAGTTCGCAAGAACGATTCACTTCAATGACCTATTCTCGGTTTGCGAGTTTTAATTAATCGTTTATCTGCGATAAATTATTCTATGATTTCGATAATCCTCCCGTTGGGATTATAAGAGGAAGTTACGATAATGTATCATCATCGTATAAAAAGCATGTTTAATTTATGCAATTTACGTGATAATTACTAATTTCTTCAGTATGACATTTTATCTACGTTTGGAAAAATAAATAAGTGATAAATAAACTTGAAAAACTCATGTTAAAAAAATGAATGAAAAATTGCATGTGCATAAAATCATAATAATTAATATTCACATTAAAATTAATAATATATATATATATATATATATATATATATATATATATATACCTATATATACCTATATATATATTCAAAGAAATTTAAAATTTTTTAAATCCCGAATTTTGAAGATTGAAGATTCAAAATTGTCCAGAATGACTAAACATTTTAAAAAATTTCTTTTTCCGTAAATGCGAATGCGTCGTTGTAGAATATAATTGTAATAGTGAAGGGATTAAGATCCGACGGGAGAATTTCGATTTTCGTGACGGAAACAAAACACTCGTGCCTTTTCAAAGATGAGATTATTTGTTGAATTTTTACAGTAATTATATGGCAAAGATTTCTATGCGTAATACAGTTTAATCTACAATCAACACACATATATATATGCGAATGCCCGCACATATACATACACACTCACGCGCCACATACACACATCGCTATTCGGCAGGAATATTATTTTTCTTCTACATTGGAAAAAAAGCGAACAGTCTGATGAATGTATAGTGTTTTCGTCATTTTATCACTCGTTGAAAATTAAATCCATGTAAATTATGAAATTGTAAAATGTATAAATTTAAGTCACTGTAACAAGATATACAATTAATACTATTGTAATTATTATTTATCGAATTTACCTACAAATAAACGTAAGACTCGTACACTCAGATTGACATTCGCATTTATTCCTTATTATAAGCATCAATATAATTTGAATTTTATGATCTTTTATAATACTTTTTTCTTCTTTTGGTCAAGTTTATTTTTTAATATTAATAATTTTTAATAATAATCAAATTTTTTTCTTTTAAAGATAATGCCTTTTTAAAATAGTTAATTTCTTTAATAAACTAAATACAATAGATTTACAATGTTTATGCAGTTTTTTATTCTTATTTTTAATAAATTTCTTCCTCTCAAAATAATGCTTCATATTTTTTTTTAAATAAATAATATTATTTTAAATATAATAATTTTATAATCTTTTGTGATATTTCTTTCTTCTCATTTTTTAATCAAGCTTTCCTTTCCAAAAGTAATGTTTTGTGTTTTTATAAAATAATTCTTTTTTTTTTCTAAATATAATAATTTTATAATCTACTATAGAACTATAAACATCACAGACGCGCGCTTCGCACGCGCTATTTAGCTTTAACATTATACTATTACTATTACATTATTAACTCCTTGATACATAAACTGTCAAAATATGCGATGACAAATGCTCACGAAATAAGCGCAATGAGAGAATCAATCAGCATCGCGGAAAAGCGGCAACAATTCAATATCTTACATGCCTTCTTTAAAAGCAGATATAGTATTTTTTTATTTTTAAATCACAAACTTTTTTCTCTACCAACAATGCTTCGTTCTTTTTTTTAAATTGCCAATTTCTCTTCAAAGATATTAAATTTATTGATTTTTGTGTTTCTTTTCTTCTTAATCAAACATTTTTTCCTAACATATTTTGTATCTTTTTACAATAATTAATTATTCTCTAAACATAATAATTTCTCTTTAAACAATTAAATGATTCTTTCGATTGTTCAACGACTCGAGAAATTGGTCGATATGAACTCTCAGTATTCTCAATCTCACATACCTTTCTATTGTAAAGCTTTCTGTTGGCAATCCTACATCCAGGCGAAGTGTTGCTGTTGTATCTACTTCCAGTGGGGAACCAAGATGGCCGAAGGATGACAATATGCAGCTGTCAACTGGTGCAAACGAGTAACATTTCAAAGAAATTGGAGGGAAAATGTCTCACGTACAGTATGTAGACGAGTTGGTAAAGGAGTACTTGCTCTTCAGAGGTTTTAGTCAGACCCTGAAGGCTTTCGATAATGATCTGAAAGCGGAAAAGGAAAAAGGATTTAGGGTAAGCATGATTATAGCAAAATAACAACAAAATATCCAACCAAATAAGAGTGCGGCCTTATCAAAAGGTCAAGATTCAGGATAATCGCGCGATAAATCCTATTTTCCGATTGTTCCTATCAGTCGTGTCTGCTTTATTCTGCTGTTATATGTATATTTACTTACCGTTCATTATATATGTAAAGTGTTACATGTCAACAAAAATATTTGTACATGAGCTATAGATATTATTGGTAAAAAATTGTATATTGCTTGCTTAACAGTACTTGACTATGTTTGATTGAACAGGTAGATAAAATAATTGATCAATTAATGCAATATATATATAATTATGATTTGACGTCGTTGAGAGAATTATGGGGACACTTGGATACTAGAATGTTTTGCCGACTGGAAAGCCATTTTACGCCCGCGATTAGAAAGTTGGAGAACGCTGTGCTAAAAATGTACTTGGTGAACGCAGCCGTAAACGGCAAGCAAGATAGGATACAAGAATTTTTGACGAAAATGGCACCAGAGCTACAGGGTCACTCGGAATGGAAGGAATGGTTCGGTATGTCCTTTGTTTATTAATTATATTAATTTATAATTTATTTACACTGCGGATTTAGGAGATTATAATTTGTACGCTTTGTGACATTGCAGCTCTTGCCTTTATCAAAAATCCCGAAGACAATCCGGCTTACTCGGTCCATTTTAGCAGGCAATGGCACGACACCATGTTGGTATCTTTACATAATTTCCTAGCAACCATCTTTCAAGTAAGTAAAAAAGTATTTTCATCGCATTGCAAAGCTCAAATTAATTTTCCCAGATAAATGATAAGGTTAAATAATAGAGCTGTAAGATAAGAGAAGAGTATTATCTCACAATCAGTTAAATATGCCTATAAAAAATTAGTATTTTTCAACGCACTACTTTCTAACGCACCATTTTGTAACAAAATAAGATAAAAGACATGCGATTATATGGTACGAAATGTGATATTGAGTGATGAAAAATTTAATATGTCGTTATCTTAGTGTATGCCACAACCGACGTTACTCACAATTGACGAAGACACGAACAAATTAAAACGATTGCAAGAGGAAAATGAAACGTTGAGGCAACGGTTGAGTGAGTCTGTTAAAATAGAAAGCATATCGGATGTTAATCCGGGCCCGGCACCCCAACATCCCCCCATCATGGATGATTTTTACATTATTGCTCAGTAAGTTCACGTCCGCTATATTTCACAAAAGAAGGTTCTATAATAATTATAATTAATATAATTATTTATACTTATAAATAATAGAGAGTCGCCGTTACTGGAAAATCCAAAGACACTGAGGAATCTCATAAGAAATATTGGCGGTGGGTCCAGTCCAATCCTAAGCAGGAAGTCTGCAACAAATATAAAAAAAAATGCGGAATCTGAAATGGTTTCGACCAAACGGACAAACACGAAAGGACGGGTGAATTCGATCAGTAAGTCCGAGGCAGTCGCCAAGAGGAGCATCAGCTGTGATTCAAGATTAAATAGTTCTAGGAAAAGAGACTCTTCTATGGACACTGCTATCGAGAGAAAAACTAAGGAAAAAATAGATTCCAGTTATATTCTTTTAAGTCAGGTTAAAGAACCTTACTAATCTCAGAAAATTTCTATTATTAATTACATCAATCGCTTTTGTACAATACGTAACATTTACAGGAGGAGTATACAGAGCACAAAACCTCCATAATTCAATGCAAAAGTAACGCGAGCGGATCGTACGTCGCGACGGGCGACGCCGATGGTGTCATCAAAGTATGGACGCCGATTCCTTCACCAAAGTAAGAACAGTGTATAACTTTCCCTATCAATGAAGCATCGATAATATGTAATTCTTATTATCTGTATTTGTTTCAGGACTGTTACTACGTTCACTTCCGTCACAGCAAATTCTAACAAAGCTATCACCTCGTTGGACTGGATATCGAAAAACGAACGTTATTTCCTACACGGTGACAACAATGGTTTAATTCAATTGCACGATACGCGAGATTGCAAAACGCTCTGGGATATCCAGCATGAAAATTCGCGAATCGTCACTTTGATCTGCAATCCGACGGAATCGACATTCGTCTGTTCTGTATCGGATGGCAACGAGGGTAAATTGTTGCTGTACGATATAAAAACGAGAAAGCTTGAGAGAACGTTGCCGCTGGAGCAGAACGTCACTGCTTTATGTTCTGCTTTCAATCATAATGGCCAATTACTTATCACGGGATTGTCTAATGGCAATATACTGATACATGATCTGAGGCGAAACGAGATAATAGACAATCTCAACTGCCACTCTAGCCCAATAATCGACATAGAATTAATTAACGATTATACGAACATATGCGCGCAAAGCGAGGACGGTAAGCTATGCCAAAGGAGCTTGAATCATTTTGGAAAGATCTTGTGGGAAACTAAAATTAAGATCGAGAAGAACCCCGTTCATGGGAAATTATTTACTTTCGATCAGAGCGGCAATTATATGTTACTCTGCACACAAACTGGAGGAAATATATACAAGGTACACTTATGTACAAGATATTTTATACAAATATTTACTCAATATCTATTGGGTACATGCATAATGACATAATGTTTAAAAACTTATTTTGACACACGCGAGACTTTTCTGTTTCAGATGCCACCAGGTGCACAAGGAAAGATTTTAGAGCTAGGCGGACACAAAGGTACTCTATGTTGCGACTGGTCGACTGCCAATCAATCCGGAACTTGTATAACTGGGGGTGCAGAAGGAAAAGCACGAGTATCAACACTACTCTCACCATGATATAGAAACAAAATTAGCATCTGTATAAATTCGTAAGACAAATAGACAGTTACTGATGATATTAGTTAAAGATCTTGTGGATTATATTTTATTCACTGTACTAAATTCTGTAAGTGATTGTAGAATAAGTAGGTACATCATGTTAAGAGACTACACTGTATCGCCAAAGCGTTGATAATTCGTGTAAAAGAAAATAGATTCAAATATTTTATGAAAAGTATAATGTATCACTGTAGCAGTAATTACAAGCAGTAATATAACTGTATTTTATCTTTTGGAAAACAATCAGGGACTACCAAATGTAAAATGTACAGAGAATATTGTAATTATTTTAAGGAGGATCATAAATATCTCTATAATTATTATTACATGGTAACTTTACTCGGTTTTATAATAAAAAATCGATAAAAAAAGAACGTGGTTTCGTGTGTAAAGTTATGATTTAGGAAAATGAAACACATGTACAAGAAATCAAGAAAATGTCAATAAATACGAGTCAATTTTAGTGTTGCACATGTTTTATGTATCACTTCCTGGCAAATTAAATAATTTCTCTTTGCAAATAAATAATTCCGACTAATAAATCATGGGGTGAATTTACCCTATTTTGCTTTTTTCTTTTAAAGTGATTTATGTTACATTAAGCTTCTTACCTTCTTCAGATCTTTACGTCTAACATGAAAGAAGTTTCAAGTGCGGTCTTCTCATGGACCACCTATTAAATGGACCTGTCATATCTAGCTGTGGAGACCAGTACCGCCTAAGGGCTTCAGTTATCTCTGAAGGAGTTAATGGTTTCATTACGAAATTCTATAAAGAAGAGAACAAACAAATATATATGTTGCTTTGTGTTATGTTGCTTTGTTATTTTGATGTTTTAACAACTATAATATGTACCTTACTATGATAGCGTGGTTTAAATGTAAATGGATTAACATAATTGAGTCGTTGCCGATCTATAGCATCACCATGCATTATTTTACCTTGATCTTGCCGTACTAAAAAGACGAGATCAACAATTTGAGCAACCGTTTCATATGCAAGGTAAGATAAGATTGTTTGTGCTTGTTTTGACAAGGTAACATCACCTATAATTAAATATGATAATTAAAATGTAGGCTACGCATATAATTTTAATACTAATTGAGATAGTACCATCCAAGCAAATCCAGTCACAGAATTTACTGCGACTTTTGTTCGCAAAGGACACACGACGTGCCTTGCTGAATTTTATGTAATGCATTTCATCCATGGACCTCGACGCAATGTCCGCACGAATGCATCTGCGTCGTTTAATATCGTCCACAAAGGATGAATTTTCTAGAAGTTCACCCGTGTTGTCAATCTGTTCTAGAAAACTCTGAAATGGCACTTTTTTCTTGGTACCATCCATTTGTTCAGAATCCACGGTAGTTTGTGGGTTGTCATTCGCCATAAGTTTCTGAACCGAGCATCCCAATTCTCTGATTTCTGAAAGAAAAAGTCATAGCCTGTAAAAAACAACAGCACGACATAATTAAAAAATTTTACTGCATATTTACCAAGATATTTCACGATGCGCTGAAGCTTGACTTTGTCTTTACGTAAAAGAAAGAGAAGATCCTCTCCATTGATGACATTGCTCTTCTTCGAATTGGCTCGTCTATCCGCGATTTCACAGGCTCTTCTGACAATTGTTTTCATTTGTTGCAGAACGACATCCTCTATGATCTTTACAGATTCCAACAATGGTTCACTACTGTCACCAAATCCATGCATCATCTGCCGAATTTCTGCACAAACCATTCAAGCTGTGTTTATCATTTATTTTGTATAAAACATGATTAATTTTGCTTAATAGCTGTATTCAATACGCAATTATTGTGTTAATATTAATGCAATTTGCAATTATGTCAATAATAACGTAATAATTAGGTAAAATCAATCAACAAATATGTCGTTTATTGAAAATTATTTCACTATTGTTTATCGTAATTGAATTTTAGGATTAATAATTATGGGATACCAAAAATGCGCTTTTTCATCTATATATTTCTATTTTCTATTGTGTGTAACACATATAAATCAAATATCTAACCTCGTAAATTATAACGAGCGCTTACCCTGAGTGTAATTCAGTGATTCAGTGTCCGATGGCTTAAAAAATGACGCTTCGGCCATTTTTGCTTATTTGTGTCACTATTTTATCAAATGACAACAGATAATTTGTAAATTGTAAAATATTTGAACGGGAATATTCATCTATGGGCACGATATAAATATTTACGTCAAAACGCTGACAGTGCTGCCACTCAGGGCTGCGTTCGAAAACTTTTATTTGGGTGCACATCGCGTCGTTCTATCTTTGTTACTTACTAAAAAAAATTGAAGAACAAGGACAAAACGACGCTGGTGCGCACCCACGGTCGTATACACAGGTCTGGAAGATTCCGTCGTGAGCCGTCGTGAGGATCGGACGTGCGGCATATTTCTGAGTACGATACTTGGCGGAAGAAGAAATGTGAGGAAATGCGGAGGAACGAATAGTGTGGAATTCGTGACGGAATTATATAGACGTAAAGATACTCCGAATTACCGGAGTACTGCGATTCAAAGTGGAGTAGGAAATCCAAAGTGGAGTACGGAACTCGGTGGAAGGAGAAACGGATGGAATGCGGAGGATCGAATAAAGTTACTCCGAATTAGCCATAAAGATAAGCCACTTTGCATATTAAAGGATGGTGAGTCCCCTCACGGGGCTTGATAGATCTTTAAAGAATCGTTTTTCATAAGTTACAATTATTATTTTTACATTCGAATTATAGTTTAAAGGATTTATTGAATTTGTTTATATATTTATGTGTTTCACCCCTGATTTAATATTTGTGGTATCAATATGTGTGTTAAGATTAGGATTAAGGATTTAATATAATATTAAACTTTGGAATTGTGGCGTACATACACGTGGCACGCGGTTACCACGGGCGTTCACGCTCTCGCATATGAAGATCACGCGTAACGAGAGTGAGTAGTACTTTCCCTTGCCTATTATTCCCTGTTTACTACCATGGATGGTCCTTGGACGAGAACAGGATAAGTTACCTTGATTTTTATATATGATTTCGATAGATATAACGTTTGTACAACTCACCCTAGTTGATTATTTTCCCGATATATCACTTTCTAGTTTATTATTTATTTCGCGTATTTAGTGATTAGTTCTTCGGATTTACATTTAAATTATACGATTTATTGAATTGGAATTTATTTGTGATTCGATGTCCTCTTTCTCTATTTAGGAATAAGATTAAAGATTTGGTAATATTAAATGTTTAATTCTATGAGTTGTATATTTATTTTTGCATTTAAATTGAATGATTCACGTTTTCGTTCATGTATGTGCGTATGAAAAGATCACGTGTGACGAGAGTTAATGGTACTTATGAGTGATACATTTAGGAGTAAGATAAAAGATTGGGCAATGTTAAATGTCTAATTCTATGAATTGTTTATTTATTATTGCATTTAAATTGAATGAGTCACGCTTTCGCGCATATATGTGCGTGTGAAAAGATCACGCGTGACGAGAGTTAATGGTACTTATGAGTGATATATTTAGGAGTAGGATTAAAGATTTGGCAATATTAAATGTATAATTATATGAGTTGTATATTTATTTTCGCATTTAAATTGAATGATTCACACTTTCGTTCATATATGTACATGTGAAAAGATCATGCGTGACAAGAGTGAATAGTACTTATGAATGATATATAGTTTTTCACTTAATTGATGTTCAGTTTCTTTATTTAGGATTAGGATTAAGGATTTAGTATAATATTAAACTTTCAGTCATTTATATATACACCCATAATTGTGGCTTACATACACGTAGCACGCGGTTGCCACAGGTGTTCATGCTCTTACATATTTGCGCGTGTAAGAAGATCACGCGTAACGAGAGTGAGTATATAACATTTTCCATTGCCTATTATTTTCTGTTAAACTGCCATGAAAGATTTGACAACATTTAATTAGTAAATATTGATATTAAGCCACTGTATGGTATTTGTATACATGGCATGTGTTTACCACTAGCGTTCACGCTCTCAGATAAACACGCGTGACGAGAGTGAGTGGTATTTTTCCCTTGCCTAATCCCTGGACGAGAGTCTGACGATTTGTTTTGATCCTTACATTTAATTTCGGCAAATATAACATTTATATAGCTCAGTTAATGATGTTCCTTTAATTTATATGAATAATATTATAAAATTTATTTTTGGATAACATAGATATATTATCTCAGTCGATTACTTGACATATATATCTTGTTGGTTTAATATTAGATTACTCATTTTGCTTATTCAGTAATTAATTTGTTTATGTTAACCTGATAAGAACTGAATATGCCGAGGAACTCTAAGAAGAAAAATCTTTCTTTTGAAGATAAGTCGCCTAACTCTTGTAAAGAGGAAAAAAGGCAAAGATGTGATAGGGGTCCGGAGGAGCTCCTTTTGGATTCCTCCTCTTCTTTATTGAATAGAACTTTGTCTCGTACTTCGCCAAACCGTAACAAAGACACCAATAAGAATAATTCGGACATGGATTCTTCTTCTCCTCTGAATAAAACTGTGAGACCCTCTGAAGGGGGTTCCATAGAAATTCCGAAAAGAACACAATTCATTGCGGCACAGAAGGCCAATAGATATAACAATCATAGTTTAGCTCCTTTCTTAGTACATGTTGAATCATTGGCGTCGGGCGACTCCGAGGTATATAATATAGGTAATTTACACCCAATGAGCATAGGGAAATCATTATGTAAAAACTTTAATAATATTAAAGTTATTAGGAAGTTGGGGAAAAACGTGGTGTGTATCGAATTCAACAGTTATACTGAAGCAAATGGATTAGTTGAGTCAATTGGTATATTACCTCCCTTTTGGGTAGCATATATCCCTAACTATAAGATATTCAGATCCGGAACCATTAGAGGCATTGATCCTTCATTCTCTGAGAGTGAATTATTAGAAAACTTGACGCTCTTGGATGAAGATATCAATATACATTCAATAGAGAGGTTGAAATTCCGAGATAAGAAAGACGGTAATGAGCTCAAAGATTCTTTTTCAATTAAAATTACATTTATGTTTAGTTTGTTGCCGGAATCAGTCCTTTTTTATAGGGTGAAGTGTAAAGTCAACCCCTTCGTAAACAGAGTTCGAAGGTGTATTAAATGCTCTAAATGGGGCCATTCAGCTGCCTTTTGCAGAGGTGAACTGACCTGTGGATATTGTGGAGGCAAACATACATCGGAGTCATGTGACAGATCAAACGTAGTAGTAAAATGTATAAATTGTAAGGGCGATCATTATTCCTCTGATGTGTCGTGCCCGGTATTTTTGAAACACAAACTCGTTAATACTGTTATGGCATTTGCTAATGTTTCACAATTTAGAGCCAGGAATTTGATCACCTCGAAAAGGATTACTTCCTGTAATCAGGCGGAGAAACTGTTAAGATCTGCTGCTTTTCGTGGTTGGAGTTTTGGATCCTTTGTGGGTGGGGCGGAGGCTGATCAACGTGAACGGCTTCCGTCTCGATTTTTTCGAGTGGGTATTCCCTCTTCAAGGAGGGATAGGAAATCTACGCATAGTAGTTGTAATGAGTCGATAATGAACAAGGGTCTATTGCTTTATAATACTTTTATTCAGCCTCTTCTTACATGTTCCCGTGTGTCTCTGGCTAACGCTACTCTGTCTCTACGCTTGTCTTCCGCTACCGTCACGCCACCTCACGTTCTCCTTCCATAGTTATTTTAAACCTCATTTACATAGCCATAGACTTACTACTTCAACCATAACATCTCCCTTCTTTTAAAAAAAAAATAAAATTCAAAATAAATGGTTGAGTTCCCTGTTCACCATGCATACATAGTCTTTTAAATAATCTGGTTTGTTTACGACTCTACCAGCCCTAGTTCTTACAATTGGTTTTTGTTGTGTCGTTTCCACAACAGATTGTTGAGGCTTTTCTGTTTCGATAGTACTGTGGTTACTACTCTCAAATTGATTCTCTGTAGGAGAATCGATGATATCAGTTTCCTCAACAAATCTTTTTCCAACTGTAAGCGCTCTTCTGTTTCTCTCAATTACATTTCCTTGCTCTGTCTTTATCTTGTATGATCGAGGATTATCGGATAAACCAATTACTTTTCCTCCTTGATGAGGAAGTTGCTTGTTTTCATTATGTATTTTTATTGTATCACCGATCTTAAATTGTTTTAACTCTTTTGAGCCTCTATCATAATATCTCTTTTGCATCACTTGTCTTTTCTCTAATTCCTTAACAAACGCTTTCCTCTTGACTTCTGCTCTATTCCCATCCGGTATTATATTCCTTACTCTTCGACCATACAAGAGCTCTGCTGGTGTAACGCCACTAGCATCAATTGGCATGTTTCTAAGCTGAAGCAATCCTAACTCTACATCCTTTCCTTCCTGTACAATTTTCTTTAATATTCTTTTTACTGTCTGTATATGCCTCTCAGCCAATCCGTTAGACTGATGATGAATTGGTGTTGTTATTATATGCTTAAAACCCCAATTGCTTGCAAATTGCTTAAACTTAGAACTCGTATATTGTGTACCAGAATCTGAGTATAATATTCGTGGTATTCCATGTCTCGCAAATATTTTCTTTAGTGAATCTATCGTCGTTTCCGCTGTTATATCATTTAGCTTATCTATTTCTAAATATTTACTGTAAGTATCTATTATTATGACATATCGTTTCCCTAACAAAAAAAATATATCAGTCGCAAGTATTTCCATGGCTTTCTCGGTAACGCCTTCCTTAACATTGGTTCTTTGGAGTTTGACCTTTGGAACGATTTACAAGTATCACAATTATCAACTATATCTTCTATGTGTTTTGACATACCGGGCCAATACAATAGTTTCCTAGCTAATGCTTTACACTTTTCTTTTCCAAAATGCGCATAATGTATATTTTTTAACATTAGTGGTCTACATACACGCGGTACTACTATACATGAGTTTTTATATATTATTCCTTTGCTCTCACTTAATTCTTCTTTATATGAATAATACGGTTTAGCGCTTTCACATACCTCATACTTATTTTCAGGCCATCCTTCACGAATATATTTTAACACACTTTGTAACTCACAATCAACATCATTACTCGTTTTTTCTTTTAAGTCCTCTAACCTAGTATCTGATACATTTAAACTTTGTTCAATCATTGCTACAAATGCCTCTATCTTTTCTTCTTCCGAATTACTGGAATTTTTTAAATGAGATCTGCTTAAATGATCTGCTACTACAATTTCCTTCCCAGGAATATATTTTAACTTAAAATCAAAATTCTGTAAGCTAACTCTCATTCTTTGCAACCGCGGAGGACATTTATTCATCGGTTTTTTAAAGATGGAAATCAGTGGCTTGTGATCAGTTTCTACCGTAAAACATTGCCCAAACAAATATTGATTAAATTTTATACATCCAAATACTATGGCTAGACATTCCTTTTCAATTTGACTATACATCTTTTCTGTAGGTGTCAACGCTCTTGATCCATAAGCCACTGGCTTACCCTCTTGAAAAATTACACATCCCATTCCTTCGCTCGATGAGTCTACACTCAGTACAATGGGTTTGTTTGTATCAAAATACGCTAAAACTGGCGGTTGGCACAATACTTCTTTCATATTCTTAAATGCATTTTGTTGAGCAGTTCCCCATACAAATGGAACGTCTTTTTTGGTTAGTTCTCTTAAAGGAGCCGTTAGTTGCGAGCAATTAGGTATAAACTTCGACACATAGTTTATTGTCCCTAGAAATGTTAACAATTCTTTTTTATTTTGCGGTTCACTCATTTTTTTGATTGCCTGTACTTTAGTGTCATCTACAGCAACACCCTCACCAGTTAATATATGACCTAGATATTTAACTTTTTTTACATTTATGCGACATTTATCCCAGTTAAATTTGATACCAAACTGTCGCGCACGTTCAAAAACTTCTTTCATTATAGCAATAAGTTCTTCTTCTGTTTCGGCCCATATTAATATATCATCAATATAGATCTCTACATTTTTTATACCTTTAAATATCTGTTTAAAAATTCTATAAAAAACTTCCGGACTTGAATTTAATCCGTACGGTAATCTGTTAAAGTGATAGCGTCCAAATGGAGTGTTAAACGTTGTAAATTCGCGTGTTTCTTCCGAAAGTTCTACCTGCCAAAAGGCTTTATTTGCATCTAGTGTTGTGAAGTATTTTGCTCCTTTTAACTTAGCCGCGATTTCATTTACTGTAGGTATTTGCAAGTGTTCTCTTTTAATACAGCTATTCAAATATTGAGGATCTAAGCAGACTCTAATTGTTCCATCTGGCTTTCCTACAATTACTAAAGAGCTTACAAAATCTGTCGGTTTTTCTATTTTACTTATTATTCCCATTTCCTCCATTTTATCCAACTCTATTTTTAATTTATTTATTAACTTAAATGGGACATGCCTACAGGGTTCTATTTTCCCAACAGAATCTTTTTTCAATTCTATTTTGTACTTAAAATCTTTAATTTTTCCTATGCCGTTAAACAAATCTTTATATTTTTCTAAGTACTCCTCCTTGATCTCACTTTTTATCACATTAATAGCTTCTTCATATTCTTCTTGAGGCATTCTTTTTATCATATTCAATTCGCACGCCGAAGCTAGTCCTAGAATGAGAACCGCAGATCCTTGAAAAACCTGAAATTCTAACTGTTTTATTACATTACCTATTTTACAATTTAACTTAACCTTTCCTCGTGTTTCTATTTTTTCTCCTGTATAACTCGACAATTTTACATTCGTATTTTCTATTTCTTTTATACCTATTTTATCACATATATTAGACGGTATTACATTACACTGCGCGCCTGTGTCTATTTTAAACGCAATTTTCTTATCATTATAATCAGTAAGTTTTAAATGTTCAATCCAGTCTTTTCTTGCATCTATTACATCTACATTTATAGTTTCTACAAATAACTCGGTAAGTTTATCATCTTCAACTTTATCCTCTGTGTTTACAGCTTTTATCCACTTTTTCTCTTTACACATTTTCTGAAAATGATTTATCTTACCGCAACCTTTACAATATTTTCCATACGCCGGACAGTTTCTATACCGGTGACTATATCCGCAACGTTGACAGCACTGTTGCCCTTGTTGGTTATCTGCTGTTGGATTTGCTGCTTCCCGACCACGATGTTCCTTGTTTTGCTTGAAGTTCGCCGTTGTCTGTTTCTGCTTTTTGTTGGGTTTCTTCTTAATTACCGCTACCTCTGCAGTCGCCTCGAATTGTTTTAACTGCTGATTGGCCAGTTCTGCTGCCTTACAAATTTGTATGGTTTTTTGTAAGGTTAGGTCGCTTTCCCTGAGCAATCTGTCCTTCAACCGTTTGTCCGTTATGCCAGCTACTATACGATCCCTTATCAAGCGATCTTTTAAGTCTCCAAAATTGCAATCTGCACTCAGTTTTTTCAAATCAGTAATATACGTATCCAAAGTCTCGCCTTCATGTTGATTTCGTGTGAAAAATACATGTGCATTCACGCTCTCGTTTTTCTGTGGTACAAAATAATCTTCGAATCTCTGCATCACGACATCAAAATTTTTCTTTTCTTCTTCCGTCAGTGTGAACGTGTTATACACATCTATACAGGTATCACCGATGCTGTGTAACAGTAATGCTACTTGTACATCGCCAGTCATGCGATCTGCTCCTGATGCCGTCCTGTAGATGAGAAATCTCTGCTTCCACCGTTTGAAGCCTTCAGCCGTCATATCACTTAGATTTTCTGGGGGTTTCAATCCCAACATTCTCGAACTATCGTTTTGCGTCGCCATCTTGTCGTTTTTACACACACTGGCCTAGTTTACACCGACCGTTTGATACGCGTACCAAGTACCATATCCGTATCAAATTCGTATCAAATCTCGGTTTACACCGGGATAACCCGAGATTTGATACGGATTTGATACGGATATAGTACTTGGTACGCGTATCAAACGGTCCGGTGTAAACTAGGCCACTGTTACTGTCCTTTTATTAAAGACGAAGACTTTTATACTTTTCCGTGCCGTTTATTTACAGTTCTTTTACATATTTAGAGTTCTTTCACTTGCCGCAGCGCCATGTAATGAGTCGATAATGAACAAGGGTCTATTGCTTTATAATACTTTTATTCAGCCTCTTCTTACATGTTCCCGTGTGTCTCTGGCTAACGCTACTCTGTCTCTACGCTTGTCTTCCGCTACCGTCACGCCACCTCACGTTCTCCTTCCATAGTTATTTTAAACCTCATTTACACAGCCATAGACTTACTACTTCAACCATAACA
>NC_092359.1:13449090-13450314 GCF_030848805.1 Temnothorax longispinosus | reverse complement strand
CTGAGGCCGGACTTGGTAAAATCCTTTATCCCTTTGAATTGCGTGAAGACGAACTCGCTGGCCCGGTTGGAGTAGAACACCTGCGGTTGGCCGGAAATCGGCGTCATCGGTAGCGGCGTTTGCCCGTACGGCGTTGAAACGTAGCCCATACCGGTTGCTGGCTGCGGATAGTACTGTCCGGGAACCGGAAGCAAAATCTTTGGCCTGGGCGGCATCGTTCGCAATCGCGGTGAGTTCGACATGTTTGCGACCGATTTTGCGACGCGACTGTCTCGAAGTACAAGACGAAGTACTACAAGCGAAACACTTAAGCGAGACACGTGTGTTTTGGTACCTTACGTGTTATCGGGTATACGATTTTCCGCGATCGATCCTCCCTTACTCGTCCAGGATCCACAGGGAGTTACGGGGAGAAATTTTCGTCCAATACTCTCGTAGAACAAATACCCGAGGAACACATTGTTCCGACTGCATTTAAATTGCCCCGGGGAACACTTTGCGATTCAGTGTTCTACACGTTTACAGTCGCTGGTTAAACAATTCAACGTAATAATCAGCGATAATCGACTCTGCGATTTGCGTGCGATTTACGGGAATTAGAGATCCCCAGTGTTCACGAGACAGATCACACAACATTCATGGCAACGCACATGTGTATGATTTGCACTACATAAACGTATCGGCGTCTGGTGTGTCACTTTGTCCTCTTTTTGTCCCGTCCGCTATTTTCCGCAGATCCATGAATTTTATTTGAGTGCAGATATAAATAGACGGACAGACGGAAGAATGTTGGCAAGCTCCTAGAGCAGGATTCCGTGGAAGAGATTTATCTTGAAAAGCAACCGCGTGTCTCTTTGCGAAATATACGAAAGAGGTCATTCGTGGCTTCTTAAACGACCTAAACGATCATAAAGAACCATTAATATATCGCTATATAATATATCACGCTAAAGAACTATAATTTGATTAAGATATGTAATAAAAAAAAGTTACTGGAGAGCGAATTGAAAGTAATAAACCGAGCGCTTCAATAAACTTTTATTGAGAAGGTTTTATTTCCAATTTGAAATATTAACAATGAGGGTCACAGAATATTCTACTTTATAAAGCACTTTCAATAATTTAATATTATCCATTTCAATATTATACAATTTAATGTTACAATGTCTACAAAATGTCACAATAAAATACTATTTTAACTTAATTCAATTTAAATTTAACCCT